>NC_079209.1:39586693-39723440 GCF_026745355.1 Beta vulgaris subsp. vulgaris | reverse complement strand
ACCACCAAAACTCAAATTCGAACTGTAAAGCCCTAATTCGAGGAGAGAGAAAAACGTTTCTTAATACTTTGAAGAAATATTTGATGAAGATAATGAAAGGAGATAGAAGGCTGGTGGTGCTACACACTAATTCGAACCCAGATCTGGAATTTTAGGGGTGCTTAAGTAAGGTGGTGTGGTGGTCGAAATTTCTGAAAAATATTTATGGACGAATGGTTTTGGGTTTAGTATGAGAGAAATGATAGAAATTTAGGGTTTCATTTTTGGATTAGATCTAATGGGTAGGATAGAAAGAAAGGAGAGATGAGAATTTCTGAAAAAGAAGGAGAAATTGGATCATTTTGGACCATTAGATCAATAAGATTTTTGCTCTTTTACAAATCAAAGCTAAAAATTAGGATTCATGTATTTGTCTTTTGACCAATGAGATTTGAGAATGATAATGTTTATGGATTATGACAAAAAAAAAATTATTGAATAACCAATTAACAATATATTATTATTATTATTATTATTATTAGTATTATTATTATTATTTATTATTAGTATTATTATTATTTATTATTATTATTAATTATTATTATTATTATTATTATTATTATTATTATTATTATTATTATTATTATTATTATTATTATTATTATTATTAATTATTATATTATTATTATTATATTATTATTATTATTATCATCATCATCATCATCATCATCATTTATATTATAATTGTTATTGTTATCATGTTAGTTTATTATTATTATTTCGAATCATAATATTTACCGTAATCGAGTCATTAAAATTTTATATAAATCCAGTAATTGATCGTATACTCGTAGTTAATATATAATACTCGTTACTAGTATCGTTAGTTATACTATTATAGCATATGAAGAGTCGATACTCATTAATAATCATTCACGTATTAGCTAGAATGGTTCTAATATTATTATATCGTACTGTCGCTATACTAATTTATAATCAATAGAATATTAGATTGGTTTTACAATTATTTTGATATCAATTTTATATTAAAATGATTCAACATATTAGTATTTATATTGTTATTGTTATTGTTAGTATTCCTGTTCTTATTTGTATTACTACTGCTACTATTACTGTTATTATTTGTATTTTTACCTATTATTGTTGTCGCTTTATGTTTATTAGTTTTATATTATTCTCATTACCATCATAGCTATTTACAAACTTATATATCAATCATAATGCTTATAATAATAATTCATTTATATAAAGTTTGGAATTGATCGTCTACTCGTTATTATTGTAGTTGGTTATAATATATAATATTAAAACATATGAAGAGTTGTTCTACTTTTTTTACTCATTAGAGTGGTTTTACGCAGTTGATTATCCATCTTAGCAAAACACAACTCGATATGGGTACAATATCGACTCCAATGATGGCGTAAATAAACGAAGTCTGCTTGGAGTTAAACTTTTCATTGAAGTAAGGAAAGGGTAACATCCTCAACAAAACACCACTATCAAGATCGTGGACACCATTTTACAAGACCTGGACTCAGGCAAGTCAGATGTTTTCTTCGCAGTTGTCAACGCTGATGACGTTCCATGCGTCATCGAGAACACCCATCTTTCCAAACACACAACTAAGACACATGCAGATAATTTCGTCTACTGTATGGTTAAGCCTGCCGCCTTGGATGAGGGCAAGCTGGTCGGTGACCTCAGTCTTAATGTCGTTTTAGCCAACGCACAAATAGCTAGGGACAAAGTTTTTGCTCCCAAGGAGTCATTCTCTCGTATTAGTACCAGTCCCATCGTTTGAGTTCCTTGTCAATTCGCGACTCTTGTCAATTGTGGCGACCAATGTCGTGAACTCCTTGATAAGAGGAGCAAACACATTCCATGGCATGTTGACGACTAACCATGTGCATGATGAACACCATGTAAGTAATCCATACTATAATTATGTGTAACACCCCGATAATTCTCTCTTTCTAGAAAATACTTTTATAACAAATCTAGAGAATTACCCAGGCATTATCGCCCGTGTGAAAACGTTTCGGCTTACTCAGAATTTTAAGCGGAAAACTTACTAAAACAAAACCAACTTTATTAACTTATGAAATAAGAGTCAAACAATGTTTGAACTGAAACACACCAACTAAAGCTAAAGTCTGAAAATATAACTCCTAGAAACAACTTAAATACTACTATCACAAAAGCCTCTCCATTCCAGATTCCCCAATGGTATGCATCTTCGAACCTGTAATGTCAATGCTTTCTTGACTCTGCTCCCCGAAGGATCACCACAGGATCAATAGGCAAAGCCATGATCACAAACACAGACAAGCACGTAATCAGCAAAGCTGAGTACTACATATCAGACAACAATAATCCTAAACATGATACTAAACACAACTTGTAGAAAATAAAATAATAACATAACAACTGCAGATGACTCTTACTGAACTAGACTCTAACTTTTATTTCTTCTTTAAATGGAATAGTTATTGGGACGAGTTGACTATACTGAAATAGGAATACGGTCATGACTCCGTAAACCAGAATGACCTACGATATCGAGGAACCTTTGAACTAAAGAGGAATGGTGATCAATCCAACCTCGAAGATACATATCACGGCGGACTATGTACCCCAACCCTTAGTGTCCAACTCTAGACGTGCACCAGTCTAAAGTCTATAACCTATTCTCGTTCACTTTACGTTGATTCATTTTATACTTGTGTTGACACCAACCAAGCACATAATACTCACAACTACTAATCACATAACATCACAAAACTCCTTTTTAATCTTAGAATTAATAAGTGTTCACAACTTAGCATCCAAGACTCTTTTAACTTCTTTTATTCTTTACTAACTTGCCTGTTGAACCTAGCCAACAGTAAACTGTACCTTTATATAGGTATAACTCAAAATTACCAAATAAGATCCTCGGTTCTTATAAGATAAATGATAACTCAAAGAATCCATGATTCCAATTTACTTACATTAATTCACTCACGAATTAATACCAAACTAAACTTAGTTGCTTGCATCAAACTTCCATACAAACAAGTCATACTTAAACATATTCTTAGTTTACATGTAGCATACAAGCAAATAACATGTAAAGCCATCTCAGTAAATCATATATATGAACTACAAGGTCCTATACATGATACTACAAATTAAAAACATCCCTAGAGCATGTTTCTAACCATTTAGCACGTAGACTATGTACGTACCTCGTATAAACGTAACGGTAGGCCACTTTTAAGCACTAAAAGTCCCCTACAGTGAATTCTCCGCCTAAAACAACCAAGAAATCGAGTAAATACTTGTACTAAAAAAAAACAGCAACTTTAAAACGTCCCAAACCCTTCTAAACTTCTTTAAAAATCGTTTTTATAATTTAAACTCTCATTATTTTTAATCCCTAGTATAGATAAACTATTCTAGTGATTAAAAACCATTAAAAACCTTAAAATATTAACTTTCTGAATTTCCAGCAACTATAAAATTTTCTAAACCTTCTGAAAATATTTTAAATGAATATAAAAATCGTATTCCAATCAAAATTCATATTCATACTCTAAATATACGATTTCTAGTGATTTAAAACCCTAAAAATCACATCTTTCATGATTAAAACTAAAAATAATAAATCTGAAATTTTCTTTTATACATATGATCCGAAAAATATATATTTCATAATAAAAATAATAACTCAAATCGAAATCATGCAAATAATAATAAAATAACAATAAAAATTAGAACTTTAATGGAATCTTAAAGGAGAAGTAAAGAAAACAACCAAAATAAGAGGAGGAAAGAGGGCGCCGGACTGAGGACAGCAGCAAGGACCGGCGGCCAGCATTTTTCGGCTTCAAGAAAAGGTTTGTGACGTTTCTTGTTCAACAAGAAACGTTACTTAGCGAAGAAGAAACGATTTTTGAGAGAAAAATGAAATCACGCTCAAGAGGAAGAGAGAGAGAAAATGTCGAGTGGGGGAAGGATCGAATCACGTGCAAGTGAGGAGAGAGAAAATAAAGTGTAGGGCAAAAATATTTGGGTTTTAGGATATTTAAATAGGCTAATCCTATTGGGCTTAGGAAAAAGGAATTCAATAATTAAAACAATAGGCTAATCCTATTGGGCTTAGGAAAAGGAATTCAATAATTAAAACTTTGATGACTAACAAGATGGGCTTGTTAGGACTTTAGTCATCAAATTATCCTTTCCCTTTTTATTTCTTTTGGGCTTTCGATTCCATTAAGTTTCTTTTCAAATACTTTTAATAATTAAATCTTATTTAAAACACGCTTAATTAAAATATTACAAACTTTATTAAGCTTAGAAAAATATTTTTAGTTGACTTTTAAAATAGTCAACCCTTTTTAAAAGTCAAATCATTTTCCAAACTCATTTGGATTTAAATATAATTACATAAATAACTTAATATATTTATGAAAATCCTTTAAAAATGTGGGGATTACAGTCTACCCCCCTTAAAAGAAGTTTCGTCCCGAAACTTAACACAAAACCCTCGTACTTTCAAAGTTGAACCTAACATTTCGAAAACTTTTAGGAAAAGGTAGTGCCTCTCGTGCACTTTCCCATTTTTAAAACACTTGTGTTACTTTAGAACACTTTTCTTATGCGGAGACTCTACTTCTTTTGCACTAACATGTGCAAATTGCCCAACATAGGCATACATATACATGAAAATGTCATAAAAATAGACAAAAAAAACGCGAAATTTATCGCATTCTACCCCCTTAAAGAAAACGAGTTACGCCCTCGTAACTCACCTCAAGGAATAGGTCTGGATACTTTTTCTTCATATCCTCTTCGGCTTCCCACGTTGCCTCTTCTGACTCGTGGTTAGACCAAAGAACTTTGACAATATGAACATCCTTGTTACGCGTACTACGCACTTTCCTGTCGAGAATCTTGACAGGTCTTTCCTCATAAGTGAGGCTACTATCTATCTGCACTCGTTCAGGCTCTAACACATGGCGCTCATCAGGGATATAGCGCTTCAATTGGGATATGTGAAAACATCGTGCATCTTTTCAAACTCCATTGGCAATGCCAATCTATAAGCTACTTTCCCAATGCGCTCCAAAATTTCATATGGGCCTACATATTTAGCACTCAGCTTGCCCTTTTTCCCAAATCGCATAACGCCTTTGGTGGGTGATACTTTCAGGAATACTTTATCACCTACAGCGAACTCATCTTCGCGCCGTTTTAAGTCAGCATAACTCTTCTGCCTATCTTGCGCAGCTTGAATTCTAGCCTGAATCAATCTAACGTTCTTGACGGTCTCCTCAATGAATTCGTCCCCAAAACTACATTCTCACTATAGTCGTTCCAGCAAATGGGACTTCTACACTTCCGTCCATATAACGCCTCAAAAGGTGCCATCTTATACTCGCATGGTAACTATTATTGTAAGAGAACTCAATCAAATCTAATTGGTCCTCCCAACTTCCTTGAAAATCTATAGCACAAGCTCGCAACATGTCTTCCATAGTTTGGTTAGTCCCTCAGTCTGACCATCGGTCGCAGGGTGAAAGGCGGTACTCATCTTTAATGTTGTCCCAAGGTTTGCTTGACCTTCTTCCAAAACTTGATAGAAATCTAGAGTCACGGTCTGAAATAATGTCCTTTGGGACTCCGTGCAATCTCACTACATGCTTGATATAGGTTGTAGCGAGTTGCTTCTTCTTCCATGTCTCCTTAATAGGTATGAAAAAGCGGACTTGGTCAGTCTATCCACTATAACCCAAATGGTATCATTTCCACTCCTCGACTTGGGTAAGGCAGTCACAAAGTCCATAGAAATCGAATCCCACTTCCATCCAGGAACCTCTAGTGGTTGGACTGTCCCCATGGGCCTCTTATGGTCTATCTTCACTTTCTGACAGGTTAGACACTTAGACACATACTCGGCTACCTCTCGTTTCATGTTCGGCCACCAATATATCACCTTAAGATCCTTATACAACTTGTCACCCCCAGGGTGCACAGAATACGGAGTATTATGCCCTCATCCATAAGACGTCTCTTTTAGGTCGTCACACTTCTGTGGTACACACCACCGTCCCTTAAACCTTAGACTCCCATCCTCATGAATCTTGAAGTCTATTCCTTACCTTGCTTCATTTTCTCTTTTATCTTATCTAGATGCTCATCCCCAACTTGACCCTCAATGATCTCATCGAAAATTGACACTCCCAAAGAAAGATTACTGAGTCTAGCCTCACTTTCCCCAGGATTTAAAATTTCTAGGTTCAACCTTTGCATATCTCTACACAACTCCTCAGGAACTATCAAAGTACTCAAGCTATGACTCGATTTCCTACTCAAGGCGTCAGCCACCACATTGGCTTTCCCTTCATGATACTGGATGTCTAGATCGTAATCCTTAATCAACTCTAGCCATCTCCTTTGTCTCATATTCAAGTCTTTTTGGGTAAATATGTATTTCAAGCTCTTATGGTCTGTGAATATCTTGCAGGTTGCCCCATAAAGATAATGTCTCCAAATCTTCAATGCAAATACTATGGCAGCTAACTCTAGATCATGGGTAGGGTAATTAGCCTCATAGGTTTCAGTTGACGCGATGCATAAGCTATTACCTTCCCATTCTGTTGCAATACACAACCCAAACCATTCTTCGAAGCATCACTATAGACCTCAAATCCCTCATTCCCATCAGGTAGGGTTAAGACAGGTGCAGTGGTTAAACGATCTTTCAAGATCTGGAAGGCTTCCTCACACTTCTCATTCCACTCAAACTTGGATTCCTTTTTCATTAAATTCGTCATAGGTCTCGCTATCTTTGAGAAATCCCTCACAAATCTCCTATAATAGCCAGCTAAACCCAAGAAACTTCTAATGTCAGTCACACTCTTTGGAGTTGGCCACTCACTCACAGCTTGAATCTTAGCAGGATCTACAGATACTCCTTCCTTAGACACAAAATGACCCAAGAATGCTACTTTCTCCAAACGAAACTCACACTTAGAGAACTTGGCATATAATTGGTTCTTCCTCAAGGTTTCTAAGATAATCCTCAAATGTTCATCGTGTTCGGTTTCATTCCTCGAATAAATCAAAATGTCATCGATGAAAACCACTACGAACTTATCTAAAAACTCATGAAAGATTCTATTCATCAAATCCATAAATATAGCAGGAGCATTGGTTAACCCAAATGGCATTACAGTGAACTCGTAGTGACCATAACGCGTTCTAAAGGCAGTCTTAGGTACATCCTTATCAGCTACCCTCAACTGGTGATATCCTGAACGTAAGTCAATCTTCGAGAACACACTAGCTCCGTTCAATTGATCGAATAGGTCATCTATTCTAGGCAAAGGGTACTTGTTCTTGATGGTAACATTATTCAACTCCCTATAGTCTATACATAATCTCATACTCCCATCCTTTTTCTTCACGAACAAAACAGGAGCTCCCCAAGGCGATGCACTAGGTCTGATATAACCCTTATCCAAAAGTTCTTGCAATTGTGTCTTTAACTCACTCATCTCAGGAGGTGCCATTCTATAAGGTGCCTTAGATATAGGTGCAGTTCCAGGAACTAAGTCTATGGTAAACTCGACAGCTCTTGCAGGCGGCATACCTGAAATTTCACTCGGAAATACGTCCATAAACTCATTCACTATTGGAACATCCTCAAGTTTTAACTCAGCTTCTTTACTCACATCTTGCACACTACAGAAAAACAGCTCACACCCCTTTCTCATCAACTTCTGCACTTGTAGAGCAGAGATCACTCCAAAGTTTTTAGGTTTCCCAAATCGTCTATATGAGGTAAATTTTCCCGAAGGGTTTCTCAACACTACTTTCTGGACTTCACAATCGATCCTGGCCTTGTAATGACTCAACCAGTTCATCCCAAGAATCACATCTAAATCTCCTAAGTTAAACTCGATCAAATCGGATGGAAAAACACTCCCTCCTATCTTCAAAGGTAAGTTCTTAAATAACTTAGTACACTTAACGACTTCCCCAGTAGGAATACTAACAGACAAGTCAATTGACTCATACTCCACCAATCCCAGACTCTTTAAAAGAAGGCGAAATAAAAGAATAAGTAGCCCCCGAATCGAATAACGTTTTAACGAAAACTGAGTTGATAGAGAAATTACCAGTTACCACATCCGCAGATCTCTCTGCCTCGTTATGACTCATCACGAACACTTTTCCTGCAGGTTTGTTCTGGGAGAATTATCATTAGCAGCAGGCCTACTATGGTTCCCTTGGTTATTTTGACCTCCAGGCTTAGGACCCTGGTTCCCTATTTGATTAGACCCTGGTCTAGCCTGATTACCGTTTCCCTGAATCCTCAAACCTTTTCCGTGCTTAGTGTAGCACTCATACTCTCTGTGACCCTTCTTCTGGCAGTAATGACAGGTCACTGGCTCTCCTTTACAGTCTTTCCCAGGATGGTTTTTGTCACAGAACTTACAATGTGAACCCTCTCAGGTCTACCCTGACTACGATTATCCTGGTTGTTCCTTCCTTGAAAGTTCCCATTCCCATTCCGGTTTTTCTTAAAGTTACCTTGGTTTCCTCCAGTACTAACCTCCTTTCTCTTCTCACCAACTATTCCAGCCTTCTTATCTCTTCTCGATTGCAACCCATAAATATGAGAAGCTCTCCCATACACTACATCTAAGGATGTAAAGGTCTCACCCCCTAATCCCAGCTGGATCTCATCAGTCAATCCCTGTTCGAACCTCTGAGCCTTAAGCTCTTCAGTAGCTACAACCTCAGGTGCAAACCTAGACAAGGCTATGAACTTACTATAGTATTCAGAAATGGTCATACTACCCATTCTAAGGTTGATGAACTCTTGGGCTTTCTGCTTCCTCATGAAGGCAGGGTAAAACTTTCCTCTCAGCACAATCACAAAGGCTTCCCAATTGAATCCCTCAGCAGCACTCAATCTAGCCCCATTTTCTCTCCACCACAAGTCAGCCTCATCTTTTAGGTATAAAACAGCTTGTCCTACTCTCATGTCAGCAGGGCAATTCACTACCTCAAACAACTTTTCAAATTCCCTAATCCAGTTTTCTAGGAAAGTAGGGTCAGCTTGTCCCTTAAAGTAAGGTGGTTTCACTTTGGACAGTCTTTCAAACATTCTCCAGCAGTCTCTGGACGTTCAACCTTGTCCTGGTTCAGTTTCTCCGCCAAGAGGCGAATAGCGTCGGCTAGTTCAGTGTTGTTAGCCATTCTACTTCGGGACCTGAAAGTAATATAACTCTACTCAGGCTCCAGAAAACTAGTATAGACATCTAAGCAAGACAATACTTGATTTGATCACTAAAGATCGCATCACATACAATTTCACTAAGTTTCAACATGGAATGTTCACTAATATTCATACAGTTGTTCACGTAAGTAAATTCATAGTCACATGAATTTAGGCAAGAAAAATTGAAATCACATAATGAAAATAAAAAAAAATATTCCCCATTACGTGTCCAAAATAAATTTTTACTCCTTGAATAAACAAACTAAATTTTATTCTTCCATAGAAGGGAAAAGAAAAATGTGAAATAAAATAACACACTAGTATATATATATATTTCCTAAAATGCTAATCCTATAAAACACCTTTGCTTGTTGGCACATACCCAACATTATTCTTTTAACTAAAACCTTATGTACCTCTATATATATATATATATATATATATATATATATATATATATATATATATATATATATATATCTATATAGTTTATAACCTATGGCACTACACTGCCATCCTTGTCCTTATCTTCCTTATATTGTTGAGGTACAAAGTCTTCATCACTAACTTCGTCCTCTTCGTCAGTCTCATAGTAGTCAACGAATTTCCTCTTGATCTTAGACTGCCTAGTAGGTATGGTGTCCAAATCTTCCTCAGGTTCAGATTCCACCCTCATACATGCATCATATATGTCTTCCCTGGTAGTTCCTCTAGCATGATCCATTTCTATGATGACTTCATCATCCCTAGCATAGTGTCTCCTCAAGATGCGACGCATTATCCAATGCAGTTCTTCATATTCCTATGGTCAATGGGTGGATGATGGTCGTCGTCTTCATCGTCAGTCAGGACGATAGGGTTAAAGTAGTTTCCTAAATTTGCAGCCATAATAGTAGAGCTACATCACAATAACCCAAAAGGTTTAGCACTCTTCCTTAACGTATTCCCACCAAGAATCAAAGGATAAGAAAACAAAGGCATGTAAAATATAACACTTTAATAGGCAAAAGGATATAACAATTAGCAGGAAAGAAAACATTCATGCATCGTTAGTAGGGAAGAAAAATAATAATGCACTTATTTGCAGGGAAGAAAATTTATAATGATGCTGAACTAAATTTTCAATGCAGGCATATAATATTTTTATCCTATATGCCCTTCCTATACTACCCATTCTCACAATGTCATGCTGTAAACCCTTAAAGGTATGAAAATAATGCAGGCACTTTTTATAATAACATTACTTTTGTGCCTAAATAAATTTTCTAAAAAAAAAATTTCGAACTCAAAGACATTCGAAAAAAAAATTTTACTCGACACAATTTTTTTTTTTTTTTTATTCGGCTCCTAAAAAAAAATTTCCGAAAAACGAAAACGACAAAAAAAAATTTCGAACTCCTCGACTTTCGGAAAACGAGATTTTCGAACCCAATTTCCGAAAAATTTCGGTTTTTTAAAAAAAAAATTTTGATCCTCAAAATATTTGTGTTCATCTTTCGAAATGAAACGTAGGAGCAATACTAAGGTTTCCTTCAAATAATCAATAAGCTAGGTAACTTAAGAAGCTAAAGTCACTTAATAAGCTAGTTAGTTAGGCGCCTATAAGTCTTAAACTAACCTAAAGCTCTGATACCACTTTGTAACACCCCGATAATTCTCTCTTTCTAGAAAATACTTTTATAACAAATCTAGAGAATTACCCAGGCATTATCGCCCGTGTGAAAACGTTTCGGCTTACTCAGAATTTTGCAGCGGAAAACTTACTAAAACAAAACCAACTTTATTAAACTTATGAAATAAGAGTCAAACAATGTTTGAACTGAAACACACCAACTCAAAGCTAAAGTCTGAAAATATAAACTCCTAGAAACAACTTAAATACTACTAATGTCACAAAAGCCTCTCCATTCCAGATTCCCCAATGGTATGCATCTTCGAACCTGTAATGTCAATGCTTTCTTGACTCTGCTCCCCAAGGATCACCACAGGATCAATAGGCAAAGCCATGATCACAAACACAAGAAAGCACGTAATCAGCAAAGCTGAGTACTACATATCAGACAACAATAATCCTAAACATGATACTATAACACAACTTGTAGAATAAAATAATAACATAACAACTGCAGATGACTCTTACTGAACTAGACTCTAACTTTTATTTCTTCTTTAAATGGAATAGTTATTGGGACGAGTTGACTATACTGAAATAGGAATACGGTCATGACTCCGTAAACCAGAATGACCTACGATATCGAGGAACCTTTAGACTAAAGAGGAATGGTGATCAATCCAACCTCGAAGATACATATCACGGCGGACTATGTACCCAACCCTTAGTGTCCAACTCTAGACGTGCACCAGTCTAAAGTCTATAACCTATTCTCGTTTCACTTTACGTTGCATTCATTTTATACTTGTGTTGACACCAACCAAGCACATAATACTCACAACTAATAATCACATAACATCACAAAACTCCTTTTTAATCTTAGAATTAATAAGTGTTCACAACTTAGCATCCAAGACTCTTTTAACTTCTTTTATTCTTTACTAACTTGCCTGTTGAACCTAGCCAACAGTAAACTGTACCTTTATATAGGTATAACTCAAAATTACCAAATAAGATCCTCGGTTCTTATAAGATAAATGATAAACTCAAAGAATCCATGATTCCAATTTACTTACATTAATTCACTCACGAATTAATACCAAACTAAACTTAGTTGCTTGCATCAAACTTCCATACAAACAAGTCATACTTAAACATATTCTTAGTTTACATGTAGCATACAAGCAAATAACATGTAAAGCCATCTCAGTAAATCATATATATGAACTACAAGGTCCTATACATGATACTACAAATTAAAAACATCCCTAGAGCATGTTTCTAACCATTTAGCACGTAGACTATGTACGTACCTCGTATAAACGTAACGGTAGGCCACTTTTAAGCACTAAAAGTCCCCTACAGTGAATTTCCGCCTAAAACAACCAAGAAATCGAGTAAATACTTGTACTAAAAAAAATACAGCAACTTTAAAACGTCCCAAACCCTTCTAAACTTCTTTAAAAATCGTTTTTATAATTTAAACTCTCATTATTTTTAATCCCTAGTATAGATAAACTATTCTAGTGATTAAAAACCATTAAAAACCTTAAAATATTAACTTTCTGAATTTCCAGCAACTATAAAATTTTCTAAACCTTCTGAAAATATTTTAAATGAATATAAAAATCGTATTCCAATCAAAATTCATATTCATACTTTAAAATACAGATTTCTAGTGATTTAAAACCCTAAAAATCACATCTTTCATGATTAAAACTAAAAATAATAAATCTGAAATTTTTCTTTTATACATATGATCCGAAAAATATATATTTCATAATAAAAATAATAACTCAAATCGTAATCATGCAAATAATAATAAAATAACAAAAATTAGAACTTTAATGGAATCTTAAAGGAGAAGTAAAGAAAACAACCAAAATAAGAGGAGGAAAGAGGGCGCCGGACTGAGGACAGCAGCAAGGAACCGGCGGCCAGCAAATTTCGGCTTCAAGAAAAGGTTTGTGACGTTTCTTGTTCAACAAGAAACGTTACTTAGCGAAGAAGAAACGATTTTTGAGAGAAAATATGAACTCACGCTCAAGAGGAAGAAGAGAGAGAAAATGTCGAGGGAGGGGGAAGGATTTCGGAACTCACGTGCAAGTGAGGAGAGAGAAAATAAAGTGTAGGGCAAAAATATTTGGGTTTTAGGATATTTAAATAGGCTAATCCTATTGGGCTTAGGAAAAAGGAATTCAATAATTAAAACAATAGGCTAATCCTATTGGGCTTAGGAA
Source organism: Beta vulgaris subsp. vulgaris (assembly GCF_026745355.1). Taxonomy (NCBI): domain Eukaryota; kingdom Viridiplantae; phylum Streptophyta; class Magnoliopsida; order Caryophyllales; family Amaranthaceae; genus Beta; species Beta vulgaris. Next base: position 39,710,311 of record NC_079209.1, on the reverse strand, counting down.
AAGGAATTCAATAATTAAAACCTTTTGATGACTAACAAGATGAGCTTGGTAGGACTTTAGTCATCAAATTATCCTTTCCCTTTTTATTTCTTTTGGGCTTTCGATTCCATTAAGTTTTCTTTTCAAAAATGCTTTTAATAATTAAATTCTTATTTAAAACACGCTTAATTAAAATATTACAAACTTTATTAAGCTAAGAAAAATATTTTTAGTTGACTTTTTAAAATAGTCAACCCTTTTTAAAAGTCAAATCGTTTTCCAAACCCATTTGGATTTAAATATAATTACATAAATAACTTAATATATTTATGAAAATCCTTTAAAAATGTGGGGGATTACATTATGCTTCTAAGCCTTTTTTGGCAGGGACATCGCAACAACGTTGAGGACAGTTGGGACATGTAGACCTCCTGAGAAGGGAGTTGGCACATGTCTAGACAATGATTTCTAAAATTCTAGAGGTACCATCAGCTTTGGAGAAGGTAGCTCCATGTAGTTATACCGACTTAGCCTTTGCAGATCATATTGCACTAATGGAGATTCCAAATAAGTGTATGTACTGTTCAACCTATGAAGTCCTATGATAGGACGTCTGATCTGATCTTATCCATGTAGGTATGATTCATCAACAAAGAAAAGAATTTGACCAAGGGTAGGCTTAATGGAAGTAGTGTTGTCCTTAAAAGTACAGAAGTCAGTAGAAAGCACCAAGGACATAGTTCTCTTGGGATCAGGCGGGGGAAGCACTTGAATTGGAATGGGAGGTTTTGTAACTGTAGCAGCACTAGGAGTATGGATAGAGCCGAAGGAGGTGGTTTTATTTACTTTTACATGACGATGAAGGTCATCCACAAAGGGGGCTCTATCCCGATAGATAACTTATTTCTTATGGAAGATGATGATAAAATAATAAGAAAATTTATAATCAATATAATATTAGATTGGTTTTACAATTATTTTGATATCAATTTTATATTAAAATGATTCAACATATTAGTATTTATATTGTTATTGTTATTGTTAGTATTCCTGTTCTTATTTGTATTACTATTGCTACTATTACTGTTATTATTTGTATTCTTACCTATTATCGTTGTCGCTTTATGTTTATTAGTATTATTATTCTCATTACCATCATAGCTATTTACAAACCCATATATCAATCATAATGCTTATAATAATAAATCATTTATATAAAGTTTGGAATTGATCGTCTACTCGTTATTATTGTAGCTGGTTATAATATATAATATTAAAACATATGAAGAGTCGTTCCACTTTTTTTACTCATTAGAGTGGTTTTACGCAGTTGATTATTCGAATTTTATGATTCACATAAGTTTTTGTGAAGTGGCCTAATGCAAAAACTACTGAATTTGCATATCATACTTTCTAAATTCACTTTAGCAGCACGATCCTCATTTATTATATACATATTAATATTTTCTTTTAGGGAATACATATTAATATTTTATTCTTATGTGTCTAAGACGGTTGGCAACCCTAAGAGTTAATCATTTTCCAAAAAAACCCTACCTTTCATTTCTCTCTCATCTTTACAGCCGACATCACTCATCTCTTTTCTCTCTCATCATATCGCCATTTTTCGTTCTATCTCTCTTTGTCTCTTCGGTTCTCCTCTTCATTGTCTCTCTCTCTCCGATTCTTCCCCTCTTCACTCTGCCTCTCTCTTCGATTTTCTTCCTCTCGACAAGTAAAACCCCACTGCACACTAGCAACAATCCCGGCCCACCAGACGACTTGCGCAACCACCGCCGATGCGCTTCTCACTATCTTCAGATCTGGTATGTTTGTGGTTTTTTAGGTGCAATTATATATGTTTTTAGGTTTTTAGTTTCGGTTTCATTGGTTTTTAGGGTTCAATTATTTGATTTTTCGGTTGAAATATATGATTTCTTGGGTTTTTAGATTCATTATATAGGGTATTTCTGTGTTCTTTTCGGTTTGGAGTTTTTACAGTTCTCTAATTGTTTTTTCTTGGTTATTTTGATATATTTGCCTGGGTGGTTTTTCGATTGATATTATTTCAATAAATATTTTGGCATTTTCGATATTTTGATTGATTTACGATTTTTTTCTTGGTTTTTCAATTATTTCACTGATTTTTGCTTTTTTCAATTGTTTCGATTGGTTTTTGAGGTTTTTTTTTTTTTTATTATTTCGATTTATTTTTTACATTTTTCTGGTTTTTCAATTTTTTTTTGGCCTTTTCGATCTTTAAATTGATTTTTGATTTTTTTTGGGTTTTTCAATTTTTTCGATTTCTTATTTCAATTGATTTGCGTTTTTTTTGTATGAATGTCATATGAATGAAGTATGAACAGAGAAAGTATGAATGAAGTAAGACTGCTCAGAAATTAAGAAGAAAAGAAAAGATAATGTGCAGAAGCACAGATATACTACATAACCATGGGCAATTTTGCATAACAAGGAACATACTTCTACTCGCATGAAGAATCGAGTGAAGATGTTATCTCATGGATCCTTTTACTCAGTTCTATGAACCTCTTGTTTCAACTCTCATTATATGTTTGTTGGTTCTTTTCGTGTAGCTTTTTAAAATTCTTTCTCTCTTCTTATTTCTTAAAATTTATAGATTGTAAATTATCTTTGATTTATCTTTTAAAATTTTTGGGCTTGCTGGTTGCAGGAAGGTATAGCTTTGACTGTCAAGTCATTTTCTCATATGGCTAAAAGCTCGTTACGCTCTAAAGAATACAAGTTCTTGAGAATTGATGTTTTAATATTATATATCAACAACAATGATTGCTTAAGAATTGAGTTTGTAATTGCTTGTTGATTGATATAATATGCTCGGTAAAACAATCAACACAATCCACGGTAATAGTATAATGATCAAAACAATCTTTTTTATTATTACCATTATCATATTGATTAATTCGGATCTTTAAACTCATTTATGGGTTTTGATTATGTTGATTGTTTCAATCCAATTTTGCATTGTTGTTTAATTGTTATTTTATGGGTTTTGATTATGTTGATTGTTTCAATCCAATTTTGCATTGTTGTTTAATTGTTATTTTATGGGTTTTGATTATGTTGATTTAATTGTTGTTTTTTAATTGTTGCTTTATGGGTTTTGATTATGTTGATTTAATTGTTGTTTTTTGTTTTACAGATGGTGGATGATTCAAAGAAGTTACAGGCTTATATAAATCATAAGAGAGTTCCAAGTGCACTCGAAACATCGGAAGAATAAAGATTTTTAAGAATGGCCCTTCTGTGTTTTTTTTTATGGTTTATCATCGATTAACTGATAAGTTATTGTAACTTTTTTTTGTTAGGGAGTTTTATTTATATATTTGTTTTTTAATACTCTGTTAGAAATAATCATTGTATATTTGGTCAAAGTTGAAATAGTAATAAAGATTTTTAAGAATGGCCCTTCTGTGTTTTTTTTTATGGTTTATCATCGATTAACTGATAAGTTATTGTAACTTTTTTTTGTTAGGGAGTTTTATTTATATATTTGTTTTTTAATACTCTGTTAGAAATAATCATTGTATATTTGGTCAAAGTTGAAATAGTACTATTTTTTATTTTCAATTGCCTCCTTTCTTTACTTTATATTTGTCTGACATGATTCAGAAAAATTGATAGCCAAAACATTTGTCAGCCACAAATTTCAATTTTAAAATTTCAATTTAATTGGATCATTATTGGCGTCGTATGTAGAACCGAAGCAAATAGTTGATGGACTTATTGCGTCATTGCCAGTTGCGCCACTATTAGAACCGACGTAAATAAGGTACTAAGGTGTGACACAAATGACTATTTATGTACTAGTGATTAGGGGCAACCTATAATTAGCGACTGACTGATGGTCACCTCTAAATGTAAGTGGCTTTAGCAACACTTCAAGTTTTGTACCTGAAAAAGATGGCATTAAGGGCAACTAACAATTAGCGACAAGCATATGGTTGCCTCTAAACATAAGTGTCTTTAGCAACACCATAACTTGTCTATCTCTAAAAGGTCGCATTAGGGGCAACCAACAATTAGGGACAAGCATATGGTTGCCTCTAAAGATAAGTGTCTTTAGCAACACCATAACTTGTTTGTCTCTAAAAGGTGGCATTAGGGGAAACCTATAATTAGCGACGGACTAATTAGAGGCAGCAAGAAAATTGCTCCTAAACACCATTAGAGGCTACAAATATATATTTAGATGCAATTTTGGCTTACCTCTATATGTAGTTTTTTTTTTAGTGCTTCTCGTAGCAATGTTCCCACAGGCCCTACTATGCCTGACATACAGACAACCAACTTTGAAATCAAACTTGCCCTTAATAATATATGATCCAATATAACCAATTTGGCGGGCATCCATCTGAAGACCCTGCAAATCATTAACAACGGTTTCATCAACTCGGTTGTACTCTCAATCATCAAGGGGTCACTCATGATAAGTTGAAGGTCATGGTATTTAAGTTTTCTTTGAAAGACAAAGCTCAAAAATGGTTGAATGATGTTACAACAACCAAATGGAGTGCTATTTCTGAAGCATTCCTGAAAGAGTATTATCCTCCAACCAAGACTGCAGAAATAAGACATAAACTTGCTACCTTTCAACAAGAACCCGATGGAACACCGAAGGAAGCACGGAATAGGTTCAAGGACATGTAGAGAGAATGCCCACACCACAATCTTGACAAGTGGTTCATCACCCACGCATTCTACAATGGTCTACAACCCCATATCAAGAGTACAATTGATTCATCTGCAGGGGGTGTTTTCCTAGATAAGGAGGTGGATGAAAGGTACATTTTTCTGCCTAACTTAGCAGCAAATGATCATGGTTCCTCCAGGACTATTATAAAGATAAAGTTGGATGCTGACGTATATGTCGTATTGTCTTCACAAGTAGCCTAGTTGAACATGAAGATGGATTCACTTAAATCCTCATAGTCTAATACTCCTATGAGTATTAATGCAATGTCTTTCATGGCTCTTATTACCTCTTCTTACTGTGAGGTGTGTGGTGTTCAAGGCCACTTTGGTCATGATTGTTGCTACAATCAACCTGATACGAATCAAATGGAGCATGCAAATGCTTTTCAGCATAGACCTCTACACAACCCATACTTTAACACATTCAACCCAGTTTGGAGGGATAGATCACCCCAATTTTTCTTACAAAAGCAACAATGTTCAGAATCCTCAACATCTACCACGCACAATCTTCTTACCAACCACGTCATCAAAACCCACCACTACATGTTGCTAGACAACAATATTACCAAGGGGCTCCTCAGAACCCCCTTCTGGTTTCAATAGGCCTTCACACCAAGGCTATCAGCAGCAGACTTCTTAAAATACCAGCTCTTAATAGCCTATCAATAGCCTATCCTCCTTTCACTGATTTAATTTCTCAAGTACATGTGTATGCCAAGTTTTTGAAAGATATGATACTAAAAAGAAATATTTTGGTGGCCTATATAGAGTTGCTCTAACTGAAGAGTGCAGTATTATTCTGCAAAATAAACTCCCATCAAAACTAAAAGATCATGGTAGTTTTTCTATCCCTTGTCATGTGGGTGCTTTATTTATAGATAAGGCTTTATGTGATTTAGGTGCTAGTGTATCTGTTATGCCTTTATCTATCTGTAATAAACTGAACTTGGATGTTTTAAAGTGCACACAAATTACTTTGTAGATAGCAGATCGATCTGTGAAATATCCTTTGGGTGTTCTAGAGGATGTACCTGTTAGAGTTGGAAAATTCTACATTATTGTGGAATTTGCAATACTTGATATGAAAGAAGATAGCCAAATGCCCATCATTTTGGGTAGACATTTCTCAATGTACTGCAGGTGCTGTTATTGATGTAAAATCTGGCTCTATGATTTAAGTGTTGGTGATGATACTGTTACATTTAAGCTAACCAATGTTATTAAGTCTCCTATGCTTAAGCACACATGTTGTAGGATTGATGTAATCGATGAGATTTATGGATTTAGTTTTCAACAATTTCTATCAGATGATTTATTGGAGACAATTTTTTAATCTGAATGATGACCTTGATAATGAGAAGGTAGCAGATTGTAAGGTAATGGAGACTATTTACTCTACTTCCGAACCACAGGTAAAGAAGTTCGAACTTAAACCTTTACCTTCTCACCTCAAATATGCATTTCTTGATGATGGTGTGGAATGCCATGTGATTGTCAGTCCCAGACTCACAAATAGCCAGTTTCACAACTTCTTTCAGTGCTTCCGCATGCACAAAATGGCTATTGGGTATAATATTGATGATCTAAAGGGTATTAGTCCTGATTTTTGCATGCATAGAATAAACATGGAAGAAAATTACCCGCCCTTGCATACAACCCCAAATACGTTTGAATCCTAATATGCAAGAGATCGTGAAAAAGGAAATTATGAAACTACTTGATGCAGGCATTATCTACCCCATCTCAGATTCTAAGTGGGTGAGCCCGGTTCAAGTTGTTTCTAAAAAAGGGGGGACTACTGTTGTTAAGAATGATAAGGATGAATGAATTCCTACTCGTACTATTACAGGTTGGCAGATGTGTATTGAATATCGCGGATTAAACATAGTCACTTTGAAAGATCATTTCCTTCTTGTTAGAAAGACTAGCAAAACATAACCTTTTCTGTTATTTGGATGGATATTCAGGTTTCTGTCAGATTCCCATTCACCTAGCAGATCAGGAGAAGACAACGTTCACTTGCCCCTACGACACTTTTGCATATCGCAGAATGCCATTTGGTTTTGCAATGCCCCTAGCACATTTTAGGGATGTATGATGGCCATTTTTTCTGATTTCATCGAGAATATATGGATGATTTTAATGTTTATGTTTCTCACATTGATGTATGTTTGCATAATCTCTCTAATATTCTGAAATGCTGCTCTGAGGTTAATTTGGTTCTTAATTGGGAAAAGTGCCACTTCATGGTGAATGACGGAGTGGTACTTGGACACCTCATATCTGAACGTGGCATCCACGTGGACAGAGCAAAAATTGAGGTGATTGAGAAACTTCCTCCCCCTTTGAATGTCAAGGGAGTGAGGAGTTTTCTGGATCATGCAGGGTTCTATCGCAGATTTATAAAAGACTTTTCAAAAATTGCGAAACCCCTTATTCAATTGTTGCTCAAGGATGCCACTTTTGATTTTACTGATGCTTGTGTGGAGTCTTTTGATAGAATTAAGGAAGCATTGATCACTGTCCTTATCATACAACCTCCATATTGGAGTCTTCCTTTCGAGATCATGTGTGATGCTAGTGATTATGCAGTTGGTGTTGTGCTTGGTCAAAGGAAGAACAAAGTCATCCATGCTATCTACTATGCCAGTAAGACATTAGATTAAGCCAAGGTCAACTATGCTACTACAGAGAAAGAGTTATTAGCCATTGTTTATGCTCTTTACAAGTTTTGAACCTACCTCATAGGTCCAAAAAGTGATTTTCCACACCGACCATGCTGCACTTAAGTATCTATTGGCTAAGAAGGAAGCCAAGCCATGACTTATACGATGGCTAAGAGTTTGATTTGGAGATCCGCGACAAGAAGGGTGTTGAGAATGTAGTTACAGATCATCTTTCTAGATTGAAATTTGAGTCAAGTGCTGATGATCCCATAGATGATGATTTTCCGGATGACCATTTTTTGTTGTGTCTACTCAATCCCCATGGTATGTTGATTTTGCTAACTATTATGTTGGTGGTTCTTATCCTCTTGATTTGACTTATCAACAGCGCAAGAAGTTTTATCATGATGCCAAGCATTACTATTGGAAAGACCAACTCTTATACAAGAAGTGCTCAGATGGCTTGTTCAGAAGATGTGTTGTTGATTGGGAGATAGTTGGATTCTACAACATATTGTCATAGTATGCCTTGTAGTGGGCAATTAGTTCACAAGCCACAACTTATAGAGTTCTCTAAACTGGATTTTATTGGCCTACTATTTTCAAAGATGCCCATGCCTTTTTGTCTTTCCTGCAATGAATGTCAACGAACGAGAAATATTTCAAAAAGACAGGAGATGCCACAAATGGGAATTTTGGAGATTGAGCCATTTGATGTATGGGGCATTGATTTCATGGGACCTTTTCCTTCTTCTTATGAAAACAGGTATATATTGGTTGATGTGGATTATGTGACTAAGTGGGTTGAAGATGTGGCATCAATTACCAATGATTCTAAGGTAGTCATGAAGCTCTTCAAGAAGATTACTTTTCCTTGATTTAGAGTCCCGAGAGTTATGATCAGTGATGGGAGGTCTCATTTTCATCAGAGAACCTTTAAAGTTTTGCTAAACAAATATAGAGTCACTCATAAGGTTGGTTTGGCTTATCATTCTCAGACTAGTGGTCAAGTTGAAGTCTCTAATCGTGAGATCAAGCGTATCTTAGAGAAGGCAGTCAACAGGTCAAGGAAAGATTGGTCCCAAGAGTTGGATGATACTTTGTAGGCTCTGCGAACTGCTTTCAAGACACCTCTAGGAACCACCCCATATCGATTAGTCTATGGCAAAGCTTGTTCTTTACCAGTTGAGATGGAGTATATGTCAGCTTGGGCAGTTAAAGAAATTAACCTGGATTTAGAGGTTGTATGTGAGGCAAGGCTTCTTCAGTTGAATGAGTTATATCAGCTTCGACTGGAAGCATATGAAAACCACAAGCTTTACAAGGAGCAGACAAAGAGATTCATGATAAGATGATTGCGAAGAGTGAGATTCATGTTGGTGACAAATTTCTATTATACAACTCTAGACTAAGGCTTTTTCCTGGAAAGCTTAAGTCAAAATGGTTTGGACCTTTTTGTTGTCAACAATGTGAAGGCACATGGAGCTATTGAAGTGGCTAATACAACGGGGACAAAGTTTGAAGTAAATGGTCAGCGTCTGAAATTGTAGCACGAGGGTGCTTTCAGAGGCCAATGGGAGGTTATGTACTTCGACACTCCCCCACTTTGAAATCAAAGGTATTGCGGTCGTGCAGGACCTATCTAAACCAAGGCTTTACGGGAGGCAACCCGTTTTTTCTTTTGTTCTTTGCCAGTTTAGTTTAGTTTACTTTTTTAAGAGATACGAGGGAGAATGTACTGATATTTGGACGAGTTTAGTGTGTGTAGGGGGTCAACATCATAAGATGGGAAAATTTTGATGGAAAATAGCTTGAAACACAACGCCCGATCGACCGGGCGAGTTTGCCCGACCGGATGCATGGGAAAATTTTGATGGAAAATAGCTTGAAACACGACCGCCCGATCGACTGGGAGAGTTTACCCGACCGGGCGCCCAGTCGATTTCAAGAAGGGACCAAAAAAATTCATAAAAAAATAACGTGAGTTTCGCCCTGTCAACCGGGCAATGCCGCTCGACCGAGCGCACAAGAAAATTTGGGATTCTGATGCTCGGTCAACCGGGCGAATATAGTTCAGTTTCCATTTTTAAAATCGCTCGACCGTGCGGAGTTACCCAGTTGAATGGGCAAATGAATTTGTCTCACTAGTGCTTTGCACTGCGAAGAAAACGAAGAGAAAAAAATCCGCCCAGTCGACCGGGCGGACACCTCCACCAGCCTTATTTGTGCGCCTCTTCTCTCCATTCTCTTCACTTTTTATTTTCTTTCTCTTTTGATCCTTCATCCTCTTAAACTCTCTCCTTCTCTCTCCTCAATACCTAATCCTTTTTCTACCTTTCTTCACTCATAAATTCCATCTTCTCCTTCAAATTTTGTTGAGTCTCCTCCCTTTTCTTCATCTTTCTCGCACCAAATTCACAAATTCCCCATCTTTTCTTCCTCCCACTTTAATTCACTCTCTCACACAACTTTCACCATGTCAAGGCCAAACAAGAGGAGGCAAAGCATGAGAGGGAATCAAGCCACCAAATTCCACCAGATTCAACATTCCCCGAGGTAATATTTACATCTTTAGAGCAAAAACAAAAATTTCAAAAATTGAAATTTCGGAATATAATCCCAACCCGTTTTGTTTATTCAAGTTCATTGCATGCTTTGGGTATATTTGGTGACACTAAGATTTTGTTTTTGAGAAATAGGGATTACGAACAATATTTAACATCTTTTTTTGGACATATAAGCATCTTACACTTGAATTTTTGAGTTCCCTAGAAGTAGGGAACAAAAATAAAGTTATTCGTTTTCGCCTCACAAATGACGATTAAGAACTCTCTTTAGGGCAATTAGCTGTTCTTTTGGCCTCCCCATTATTGATGACCATTGTCCCCCTCCCCATATTCGCATTATACCTTGTGGACAACATTTACCGAAGAGGAGGAAGTTAACAGCCAACATATGTCTACAAACCATCTCCATTTTCCCAGTCTTCGCTACATGTAGCGGTTTTTGGGATTTACACTTTTTGGGCATGCTGAGGCCCAATCCTATCAAAAACAGGAGATTTTTTCTGATGGGTAGTTATTTGTTCCCTCAAGTTTGACTACTCTTTATGCCTTTTCCCTACTTGTTTGTGTCCCAACTGAAGTGGACTGCCGCTAGTTTGCCTATCATATTTAATGATGGTAGTGTTAGGGGGCCACCTATTATTTTAGGTGGCCTCATTACCGCTATCGCTGTTTATTTTAGCTACGCGCCCGACATTAGCAATGCCGTAGTTGGCCCTGCTGAGATTGACATTGATTATATGATCAATGCCAAATGGATAACCGCCTAATCAACCAATAAATTTAGGTTGTTCATCGCTAAGAAGGAGTCTATCCATCTTCCTGACCGTGCTCAGACCCGTCTCGGACCTGATGTGGGTTTGTACCTACTTCCTATGTGTGGTAAAGAGCCTATTGCTCGACGACCTCTGAGGACCTACCATAGGCAATTTGTTGGGGAACCCTCTTCCTCCACACCCATATATCCTATGATCGCCAGCCTTACCCACATTGAGCAGGAACAACAGTCTCTTACCTCATAGATGGGCCGCCTTGAGCTTGGCCAGGTCCCTATACAGACTCACCCGAGCTCCCTGGACACACGGTTAACCATCGTGGAGTCCTACATGCACCACGCCCTCTCCCCATCTACCATGAATTCTTTCACTAGGGGCTTGTTGCCCAAGATGTCACCCATCCTCTTGGTATTCACCATATGTACCTGAACCATTGACCATATTGGGGAGGCTACTTCTGGCCATGCTGCTTTTGGTGATGCAGGTACTACTTGTGGCAATTTTACTATTGATATGTCTGATGATGACGTGTGAGTCCTATCTTTCCCTCTTTCTGCAATGAGGCCATTGCCGAGTTCAGCGTGGAGGGAGGAATTATGTAATTACAACCCCCCCCCCTCTCCCTTTTTTACCACTTTTTAGTGTAGTTAGTTTAATTAGTTTCTTTGCTTTTCGTAGTTTAGTTTCATCGATTTCCTACATAAAAATTAAAAGCAAAAAAATCAAATATTGCTAAAAAAATACCAAAAATATATAAGATTTGACTGGATTGGTTTAATTGCTTCCCTGTGCCTCATGTTGTTCTTTGAAAGTATATTTGGGCTCTTTATCTGGATAGCTGGGCACTTGGGATTGTGATGCTGGAATGTGACCTTTAACTGCCTTGACCTTAAGTGAGTTTTGACGATAACGCGCTTATCTTGACTGCATACTTGAACTGGTTAGACTGTGAGGATTCATTCTTGCCCATGGATTTATTTTTATATCTAGTCTGTTTCTTGTAGGTTAGTTCCTCATTAGCTGACTGATCTTGATTTTGACAACGTACTTATTGAAATATGATGACTTGTGGCAATTGCTATGATAGATGACTTCTTTTGTCTGATTCTCAAGCCTCAGAGTGATTATTTTCATATACTATTATCCTCCTTAGCCCCGTTGATCCTAATGACTATTTCATGTTACTAAACCTCATTACACGCATGGCCGTTATCATGATATTTTATTCCCAAGCCTAGTTTGGGGGAGCATTTGTATAAGTTAGTTTATGAGATGGTTTTTATGAGTTACTTTGGATGGAGATGATTGAATTTTGTATGGTTCAAAGTTTGAAAAAAAAAAAAAGAATAAGCAAAGTGAGAAATACATGTAATTGTATGATCGAAAAAATGCAAAGAAAAAGAAAAGAAAGATTGAAAAAAGTTCAAAATTTCTTCTTTCACATTGCTTGCAAAAAAAAATTCATTACATTGTTTCAAGGATGGGTTTATTAAAGATTTTATTGATTCATAGAGTTGGGACATTGTTATTGGTTTTGTGTTTTGGTTGATGCATAGGACTCACTTGGCCTTGTTTCTAGTGACTTTTGCTCCCTCATTATTGGTTTTTCCACCACATTTCCTATACATATTCCCTACCCTTACCTAAGCCCTATTACAACCTTGAAAAATTGCTCTTGAGCTTGTGTTTACATTGTTTATTGGATTGATATCGAGTCAGTTTGTCAAAGTCAAAGAGTACGTTCGCTACTTGAGTCGACATGATTAGGATGAGTAGCATTATTACCTTTCTAAACACATGAGAGTTTGAGTGGGAAGGGTTATTATGGCTGGGTTGGCGAGTGTTCGGGCACATTTATTGCGTGCCACAAAATTTTTGAGAAGAGTGACACCCTAGTGAGTAGCTTTTCAAGATTTGCATGTCATATAAGGCAGCCGCATTTGATTGCTTGCTTGGGCGATTGGTGGGTAAAGTGATATGTACAATTGAATTTGAATAATTTTGCCTACTTGACTGATTTTTTAGCTTTATAAAAGTTTTTTATCTCTGTTTTCATATATAAAGGGGTGAAGCAATTATGCTCATGTTCATTTCATCGTTTTGCTTACGGACAAGTAAAAGGTTCGCTTGGGGGATTTTGATGTCTAATTCCAATTTCCTTACATTTGATAGTCGGTTTGAGCTCGTTTCTTGTGTGATTTGATGTGTTTGGAGTTGTTTCCGTATGTTACATGTTTTGATGTAGATTAGGCATTTAGTACCTTTATTTAAGTTGTGAAACAGGAGTCCAATGGTCACATAAGGTCCAAAGAAGATCTGGGAGACTGCACAAGTGATTCAGACAAATTGTAAGGAAAAGAATGAAAAATCGCACTCGCCCGGTCGACTGGGCGGTTTGGCCCGACCTAGCGAGCCACAAAAGAAGACGTGGGATATTCTTAATTCACCCAGTCAACCGGGCAAGCAAAAGGCCAAAATTGCTTACGCGCCCGTCAGGGCGGAGTTTCTCGATCGACCGGGCGAATTTTCCCTTTTGTCTTAGAAGCATCACCATCGCCCGACCGGACGGTTTTTTGAGACGGTCAATTTTGCCTTTTTTAGCCGGTTTTATAAAAAGTATAAATAGGTTTTTAGTATTTTCGATTAGACTATCTTAGTTTATGTCTTTTTAGGTTTAAACACTAGTTTCTCTCTAGCTTAGTATTAACTCTTGATTTTTAAGATTATAAAGATCGTTGATTCCATTTTCATTGTTCTTCAATCATTCGGTATTCCTCTTTACTTTGTTTAATTTAATGAATTCTTCTACTTGCATTATATTTATTGAGTTTATTATTGTCATGAGTGAGTAGTCTTTTTCTAGGGCTTAGAGAAGGAAGTCATGTTTATACCTTTTTTATTGTGGTTCAAAGTTCTTCGATTTTTTTATTGAAGTAGAATAATTGCTATTGATTTGTTATGCTTGTTTAATTCATGTAATTTCAAAATATCATGAGTTATGTTTAGCTAATAGGAGTTAGAATCTAGAGATCGTATTGATTAGAGGCTTGTTACAATAGGTAGGTTTGATTATGTTGAGCGACCATACTGACATATGTTAATCTAAGAGTTGATAATGCCCGACCATAGGATTAGTGAAATACTCTAATTATTCGAATCTCAATCTAAGTATTGTTGAACTATATTGTAGTGATTAAATTGGTATAAGCTTGATGGACCGGTCGATTGCCCTAGGTTTTAAATTATTTGATAAACTTTCATCTTTTTATGTTCAAGATTATTCTAGTGTAGTTATTAATTATTCAATCAAATTCCTCTCTTGGAGTAGTTAAATAAATGAGCTTAAATCTGTAGAACTCCTCTCCCTGTGGATCGACCCGTATTTGCCAGTTTTTGCTAAACAAACAACGTGCACTTGCGGTATATATTTTAAAATCCAACAAAAGTTTGTTTCATTCCTTATTTCTTGTTGATTATGTGTTCCACATGTCTCTTGATAAGCATTCACAAGGACATCGATTGCTGCCAGAACATCGAGTAGATCAAAAAAAGCATCAAAATCTCCTGAATTGGACCTATCATTAAGATTAGAAACGGAAGGCTCTACTTCCGGTTGGGGCTGTTGCTTTAATGACAATTTAGTGAACATGTCAACATCGGTTCTTTCTATTTTCTTTATACATTAACTACCTTGGTAATGTTTCTGAACCATGGAGAGAACTTGCCCAAATTTAACAAAGTTTGTAGCTACATTCTTTATAACACATGAAAAAGGTAACAATCAAATCCAGTAATAAATACGATTCAACAAGGATATTAGTTCATAGCTTATGTAAATTGTGGAACAATAAATCCGAGTTATCTCAAAGAAATAAGTATTCAATGTTTTCTTTACAACTGTCAATTCTTAATTTTTTTGTGGAAGAAATTAAGACTATCAGTGAATGTTATCTATAACTTGTCATGTGACGCTTATGCCTTTCAGGTCCAGCAAAGCAATACATCAAACATCCATACATGTCGTCAAATTATTGTGGTATGAATAAAGCAGAAAGAATAAAACAGAAACTGGATTTTCAAATTTATCACAATGTAAAATCTGGATATATAATAATCTATTAGGTGTAGTGTTTACTTTAGGATAAAGTGTCATTACCATGACAATTAATATAAATCAGGAATGTATCGATTAACCAATCAATTATATTGACACCAATTCATCTGACTTATTTCACTTGTGTGCATGTGTGAAAACAAAATTTTGTAGTTGCAAAATTGATTCTTATATATGCCCATGCAAATAAGACGAAACAACAAAAACCACAAAACTTCTCTTGAAATCATCTCCAACCCCCAAAGTAAGTTCCTCTCCGGCATTTTTGTAGTTTTAGGGCCTCCTTTCTCCAAATCCCGTATACTCCTCCATTGTTCCAAAAGAATACTAAAACCTTCATTGTCATCATCCTTTATTACTTCCTTTACAGCCTTAGGACCCATAGAAAGTCCAAGAGTTACTTGGACCTCTTCTAAGTCAATTATGATCTTCTCATCTCGTACATATAATGTACTACTATATCGGTCAAAGTTGTCAATACGCCAAAGACTTGACTTATTGTTTAGGGCCCCGAATCCCAACTCAAGAAAAACACCAAACCCGATATATTTTACCGCTTGTCTTTGTTTGGAACTTATCCTTTCAATCATAAAGTGAAGTCCAAATGGAGGCATACGAGTTCCAAACTTACGGATAGAAGCTTTACTTTCAACTTCCTCCATAGAAATATGATATAAAAAATCAAACCTGGTGAAAATCATGTACACAAATTATATCAACTCATGACCAATATGCAAACAAGTGTAATATAAAGTACGTGATATGGTTTTAAACATTGCAAAATAGCATAAGTTAAGAACTTAAGACTTGATTATAATTTTGTTGTTGGACTTTAATTCTATATGATGAATCAATGTATTTAGTCAACTTCTAATTAGCACAACATATATATTCACATTTCACACGCAACATGATTGACCATGGTGATGGAGGTGTGAAAGAATAATAAATGAATTCTGCAGCTGCCAGAAGTGATACTCTATGTGCACAAGATCAGGTAACTAAACCAAGATGGTAATATACCGCTGAATATGAAAGAATTAGAAGATTCATCAATCTCATAACCCCTCCTATGTAGCTCAAGTTTCAAAGCCCCAGTCTTGCACACATTCTGGGATGTGTTTCAAGCAAGGCAGCTGGGCTCCTTGGTGCCATAAGCGTTGAAGCAGCACCATTAGAACGAAAAAGATTGATTCACTCCTAAAGGTTTTCTAAAGTTAAGCAAAATGTTTGTTTATGCCAAAAATCGCCAAGGTGACAATCTTTGGTCGGGACGACGACGACTAGATTAGATAAGAACAATAGATAGCATAATTTAAAGGGAGGAAATAAAGAGAAGACAACAAAGAAAATGGTGACGCGGAAAACCCATGAAAAGGGATAAAACCGCGGGTGGCAATGAGTCCACCAATCCACTATAATTTGGGCGTTAAAGCCTTTGAATACAAGTATAATATTTTGCATATGAATGAAAGATAGCTGAATTTTCTAAGTATGACTATGAAAGTGTAAGTAAATAACATAGGTCATATCTCCTCCTTTGGTCCTGCTTACGAGCCACTATTTATAATAGTAGGGCTGGTGGAGATAGCCCTAACCAACTCCCTAAAAATGAGGAATTAGTTGCTGGAATCTCGGACTCCACTTCTGGCAGCAGTTACTGGATTATGTGAATTGGTCTTCCTACTTTTTAGGCACGTAAAGAGTGATGCTTGAGCATACTTCTCTTTAGACTTAGTCTCCTTGATTTTAGGAACCGATTTCCTTGACTTTAGCTGAGATATTTCACCTTCTACTGCTGTACTATTCTCGTCACCTGGTAGCTGGTAGCTGGTAGCTGCTAGCTGCATACTACTGCTATAGCTGGGCGCGTCTTGGCTAGCTGTTCTTGCTTAAAGAATCTGATTAACCATAGCTGCTTATAAGCTGGTGTTGCCTACTGAAGCTGTATTGAGTGCTTAGGAAAAGAGACATAACAATAGCCCCCATTTTTCTAATTGAAGCACGGCGGAGGTTAGGAAAATGAACTACAGCTTCGCATCATGTCAATTGCTCTTTTCATGCCCGCTTGCTTTGCAACTAGTGTCTTGCTTGGTTGCTATACATGGCTTTGTCTCTAGATAGCTTAGCTATCACCTCCGTGCTGACACCTTGATTGTCTTTGATAAGCCTGCACTTAGCTTAGGTGGCTTCGAAAACATTCAATATGTAACACACAGCTTGAGAACAATTTCGAGTAATTCTTTGAAAACTTATGATAATACTTTGACAACTTGAGATAGTACTTTGAAAACTTAGGATGTACAATAAACTTAAGATATACAATACTATGGTAGCTACGCATTTCAACAGCTCATTGCTTTGCTTGTGTGCTTTTTTAGTGCTTCTCATAGCTTGTTTGGCTCGCAACAGGTTGCGGGTAGCCATTAACATTTGAAACTTTAGACAATTCATACGATTGTAGCTAGCTAGATGACTATCTAGCTGGCTGGCTAGCTAGCACCAACGCTTAGGTCCTGACGCTTAGGTCCTGACGCTTAGGCCCTTTAGAAGTAATTTTGTATGTATAACTCAAGAGGACTTGTGTGTAAGTTTAATGCAGCCAATCATCCATTGAATTCACGTTTATGCTGTCTTGCGTCTTTGCACGTTGTCCTGAGCTTACTTTGTTTGCTTAAGTTGCTCTGACTCTTTGAACTTTGCTTTTGATCTTTGGATCTTTTGAACTTTTGACTTTTGATTTTTGGATCTTTTGAACTTTTGACTTTTGATTTTAAGAAACATCTCTTTTGTATGCACGCTTATATTTGCTAGCTTTGGTGATGTTCTTACTTGGTGTACTCGAGTTTTCCTTTGGTTGGGCCCGTTTCCTTGGTGCTACGACCCATATAGCTAAACTCAGGTGCTTCGACCTTTAGCTTGTGACTAGGCGCTTCGACCTTTATCTGAGACTAGGCGCTTCGACCTTTAGCTCGCGACTAGGTGCTGCGACCCTCTTGCGTTACCTGGTGAACCAATGTGGTTACCTTTGTTTGGTATTCTGGCGTTTGCACCGGTAGACAACATGGTTCTTAACCTAGGTTAAAAATAATACAACTTGAGATGCGAAGCGTTCTAGCTTCTAGGTACGACTTTTCCTTCCTTGGTAACTAGGCAATACGCACCTTTTCCAACCACTCGTTCAATTAGACAAGGACCCTCCCAGCTACTCTCTAGCTTGCCAGCATTCAGCTCTTGGGTGCTCTGGAATACCTTCCTAATAACCTAGTCTCTTACCTTAAACACTTTGGCTTTTACATTTTTGTTGAAGTTGCGGGCCACTATTTGATGGTTTAGCGTTGGCACTTACATTTTGATGTGTAGGTCACTTAGATAATGAGATTCTGGTGATTTAATTAACTTGGCAATTGAATTGGTTTTTTCAAGCCGGCACCTAGGCCATATAATTCGTAAGCTGGCACCTAGACCATTTCATAGGCTGGCGCTTGAGCCATTTCGTTTTTGCTTTGATTTGTTTCGGATTTGCCTTGTGCTTCTGGCATGTGGCCTTTAGTTATTTGTCAATTTGAACTTGTATGTGTTAGGACCACCTTTGAGTAGCTGGCGACAGACAGGACCCTTTTGTAAGCTGGCGTCAGGGGCACGTATGTAAGCTGGCGTCAGGGGCACGTATGTAAGCTGGCGTCAGGGCCGCATTTGCAAGCTGACGCTAGACCATATTGTAAGTTACCATCAGCGATTTCACCTTGTTATAACTTGGTGAAGATATAATGTCATAGAATATAAAGCAAGTATGCATATCTTTGTACAAGTAGACACTTCGAGAGTTTGATCATGTGTGTCCTAACTTAGGTGAATGAATAGATAAACATAAGTGAACATTGATGTGCACATTAAGCTTAGAAGTCTTAGTAAATGATGTATTTTTAAATTTGGGAGTATATACCTTTGACTTGATATGTTACAATAGTAAACAATGCCTATCAACGCCAACTAGTGTTACTTACTTGACTGTTGATCATTATCGAAGCTTTGTATTCCTGATCTTTGCGAACTTAAGATGTTGTGAGCACTGTGCACTTGCGACTTCTCCAATTAGCAAGATAACGGTCATATTCGCCAATGTTACGCCTTATGATGGACATTTGATGGATAGCTCGTGTATTCGATGCTCAGCAGCTTACTTGTGATGTTCTACGGCTTGCGCTAGTGGTCAATAGGTTACCTATGTTCTGGACAGCTTGTGCTAGACACTCGGCAGCTTGCTTTCGCACTTGTCAGCTTGCATTGAACATGTAACAGCTTACACCTTACACAAAAGAACATGCATGCGTACAACTTAATTTTGTTAGAATAATTCTTATAAGCCCAAACATCACGAATGCAATTGTTGTTGATTGACTTGTGAAGAAAAAGCATGAAACAAAGTTTGATGTTTGCAATGTATATGTTGGACTTGATAAGAAAGTCATTATGCATAAGCGCATATTTTGAACGAATAGATAGTAATAATTGTTAGCTATGCTGGCTATGTGGATGAGAAGTTGAATAAACAATATAGGTTAGAAGTCACTTAGCATTTTAGTTAACTCCTTGGCTTCCACTCTGGTCTTATGGTGTTAGGAACTTGACAACTGTTGTCAGCTACCCTTGTTGTGGTTGTAAGACACGTTGTAATTGATGTAGCTTCGTCGTGTCATGTTATCTTCAGCTTACACATTGGTATCAATCTTGTTTTCATGTTGTACGTCACGTTAGTGTACGAAGAAGTAATAATAAATGTATTTGCTTCTCATTGACATGGAAGGTTGATAATTAGCTTTATGGAAATAGCGATGACTACTAGTGTATATTATTCGAAGTCAAGTGTAAAAAATTTAGCTACTAAGTGTATACTCTACGTCATGTTAACTGCGATAATAGTTAGAGAAATGAATCTTCGAAAGAGTATTAGAGCGTACCTATGAATCATATTGACAACAATAATCTAGAGCTTACTTGCCATGACTTGTGGTTGAAGATAACTCATTGTGCAAACCAGATAAGCTGGTGTCAGCTTCTCATGCTGTCTCCGCTTTTTATTGTTGGTTTTAACGTGTATGACAATAAACTTGTTTCTTTTGATTTATTTTATACGTCTCATATAAATTCCTGCAAATGACTTAGAAAGCAAGATGTTACCAAAGACAAGTAATGTAGCTGATACTAAGGTTACCTTCTTTGCCTTTTTACTTAGACATATTCATGTTGTGAGAATTTCAACGGTGATATCTTCCACTTATCTTCATGTATAGTCAACTTCTTCACTTTAAAGGTTGCTAGTAGCACCGAGGTTTGTATAATTTTTTAAGCCCCTTGAGATCTCCAACTCCTTTCAGATTGTGTTGACATTAAGCCCCAGGATGCTTTAGTTTTGACTAGCATTGTTCCTGTATTCACATGCTACATACTTGTTATGTATTTTTGAAAATACAACAATAAAAAGCCTTGTGTAATCATAACAGGAGTCGCATTATTAAAGTCACAATATATAAGCCATATACTCTTGCCCCCTTGTGGCTACTTCAGGAAAAAAAAGTTAGAGTTCACTTATCTGACTGGATGCTTTTCTTCCATAAGATGTCGACTCCTTTAGCTACTAGAAGCAGCTGGGTTGTGTGCCAATTCTTGTCATATTGACATCTTAGACTTTTGACTGAAGTTAGCCACAAAAATCGATGAATTTGTGACTTTAATGTTGCCCTTTGATAAAAACGGATGCTGCATGATAGCTTAATCTATACACACTACACTCAAGTTATCTCAAAACAAAGTTGAGAGTGTTGTTAACCATTATCAGTTGCTAAAATTTTGAAATGACAAGAGAAAGTCGATTGTAACTAGTAAGCTAACTCAAGTAATCTTAAAGAAGGTTACCTGGTTATTTGCGTCTACTAAAAGACTTACGTAGTATATGTGTGAAGATTGCTAGTAATGTGAGGTGGCTAACACATAGGCGACGCTGGTAGCACTTGACGGGTTAATGAAGGCGTTGACAGGTTCCGGAAGGTGTTGATGGGTTACTGGCGGTGTCTAAGGTTACAGAAGACGTCTACAGCTTGCTGAAAGCGTCTACAAGTGCTGATGGTGTCGACAGGTTCTAGATGGCGTCTGAGACGCTGAGGTGATTCTGCTACTGTAAGTGTTTGCTTTAGCTGTGACGGCATTGAGATTTGTACCTGAAACATCTTCCACGAAACTGAACAGAATAGTTTAGATTTAAAAACTTAAAGACACTGCCGCATGTTTGTCGTAGCTGATAAATCATTTACGTATCTCATCTTCTGTCTCAGTTTGTAGGATTTTATTTCATCAATTTGTTAGCCAGCACTATCTACACCTTGTGCCAAGTATGCTTTGGCCGTACCTACAATCAAAGTCTCACACTTTGCTTCATTGTTAGTAATTTCAGAATTACAAGTAATAAAAACCGTATTATCACGTTCCCTGTGGTGACTTTGGCGCTATACTGAGATAAGCTCCCCTGAAATTAGAAGAGTCGTGAACGTACAGCTTCCATACACCCTTACCTGTTACACGGTTTACCTGTTGAATTTCTCCTTCTTATGCCATAGTTGCTGTGGAAAATTATCATTTTTCAATTCGTCCTGAAATTCCTAGTTCCCTTAGAACAAACTTAATAAAATAGTTAGTCATAAGAGTAGTAAGACTTATTTCAAGGTAATGTCTCGACTTTTTAGATGTTGTAAACTTGTAACTAGTGCTACAACAAGTTTTTAAAAAGAAATGTATCTAGTTTCAATAACTAGGAAGGACTTCTTGGTCTTATAAGTAGGTACCTGTGAGCTTTCAGCTTCCGTAGCTAATATAAAACTAAAAACTTGCTGCTTACAGTTAAGTATAAATATAAAATCTTAATTGGTCTCGACTTCGACAGGAGGGAAGGTGTCGATAATAGTTCAGCTCTTGAAGAGCAACTTCATGATCATCAGTACATTCATTTAATTATACTTAAAACATCATAAAAAGATGACACTTATCTGATGATGTCGAAGTGAAACAGTTTGAAGCAGCTGCCATTTCCTGTCAGCTTTTAACCTCCTTCAGGTTTACAGATTGGATGCTTGGATGCTGGCGACTCCCGTAACCTGATTTGGGTATTCTTCTACTCCTCGCTAGATTACTAGATAACCAGGTTCTTACCTGACAATAAAGGTGTGGACACCTTGCAAGCTGCTCCAACAACCGAAAGAGGCTGCAATGACAGACCACATGAGGGTGGATTGATTTTTTGTGTCAAAGGGGGGATTTTGTGGATATGTGTTTAGATGGAAGATCTAGCCATCGGCCCCACGGTGGGCGCCAAACTGTTTATGCCAAAAATCGCCAAGGTGACAATCTTTGGTCGGGACGACGACGACTAGATTAGATAAAAAATAGATAGCATAATTTAAAGGGAGAAATAAAGAGAGAAGAGACACAAGAAAATGGTGACGCGGAAAACCCATGAAAAGGGATAAAACCGCGGGTGGCAATGAGTCCACCAATCCACTATAATTTGGGCGTTAAAGCCTTTGAATACAAGTATAATATTTTTAGCATATGAATGAAAGATAGCTGAATTTTCTAAGTATGACTATGAAAGTGTAAGTAAATAACATAGGTCATATCTCCTCCTTTGGTCCTGCTTACGAGCCACTATTTATAATAGTAGGGCTGGTGGAGATAGCCCTAACCAACTCCCTAAAAATGAGGAATTAGTTGCTGGAATCTCGGACTCCACTTCTGGCAGCAGTTACTGGATTATGTGAATTGGTCTTCCTACTTTTTAGGCACGTAAAGAGTGATGCTTGAGCATACTTCTCTTTAGACTTAGTCTCCTTGATTTTAGGAACCGATTTCCTTGACTTTAGCTGAGATATTTCACCTTCTACTGCTGTACTATTCTCGTCACCTGGTAGCTGGTAGCTGGTAGCTGCTAGCTGCATACTACTGCTATAGCTGGGCGCGTCTTGGCTAGCTGTTCTTGCTTAAAGAATCTGATTAACCATAGCTGCTTATAAGCTGGTGTTGCCTACTGAAGCTGTATTGAGTGCTTAGGAAAAAGAGACATAACAATGTTGGAGACAGTTTTTTTGAATTTATGGCAATTTATTTGAAATAATGTTTATTTAATAATATTAAGGGTATCCTCGTCATTGTACGTTTGTATTATTTACGTATATATATATGAGCCCTGGCACCCTCATTAGGGTAAGCCTTATCACTATATTCACATGGTATCAAGAACAAGACAAAAAATTTGAACCCAAAATTTTTTGATCCTCATTCTCGCTTCCGCTTTTCTTTTTCCCACGTGTGAATTTTATTTCACATGGCTGTTTTCATGGCCGGCTCCACCGTCTCCTCTGCCGTGATTGCGCCCCCGTCCACCGAGGCCTACCCGGCACCACCACTCGCCAGTGTCGCAGGCCCCTCCTATGCCCTCCATGACTCGCAGCTCGGTTGGCTGCACATCGGCTGGACTCCAGACGAGTCATGGATACATTTATATGAAACTAAACATAAATATATAGAAATGACATTTTAATATAAATAAAGAAAATTACACAAATACAATAATACCAATTTAACATATATACACAATATTTCAATATATGAAATTTATCACTTATGCAATATATATGGAAAAAGAAAACAAAAATTAGATTGTAAAGATTTTACCACTTATACAATAATAATTTTTTTTATATCTGCACACCAAACACATACAACATTTATGCTGCAAACCACATCTCAGAAGCAAATCCAAACTAAATCCAGACTAATGAAGTATATGAAAAATTACAACATATACAAAAAAAACTGGTTAGCGCAATGAAAAATTAAGAAGCATCCAGTCAATATCAGTAAATAAGTATACGAAAATTGCAACATGTACGAAAAAAAAAAAAAATAGAAAACGAAGAAACAAAAAAAACTACCCAGATAAAACGAAAAAACAAAAATTAAGAGTTCGAAAAAAAATCAAACGAAAATGGTAGCCTAAAATGAATGAAACGAAAATGGAAGCCCAAAAAAACGAAATAAAAACCTACACCCAAAACCATATCTAAAAACTAAATCCCAAATAAAACGAAAGACCTCTGGTAAAAAAACAAAAACAAAAAAAGAAACCAACACCTATAACCAGATCCAAAAACTAAATCCCATAAAACTCAAAGGAACCAATTTCTTACATATCTTCGATTCTTAATTTCGCTCTTCATTTCGTTCTACATTTCGTTTCTTCGTTCTTCTTTTCAATCATCATTTTCGCTCTTCATTTTCGTTCTTCGTTTAGTGAGGGAGGAGTAGAGAGGAAAGAGAGAGGTAAGACTAAGGTGGTGGCATTTACAAGAGGTGAGAGGAGAGAGGAGGGAGCTGAGTGAGAATTAGGGCTTATGGATCTGTTGTGTGGTGTGAGGGAGGAGTAGAGAGGATGGAGATTAGGGTTTGATATTTTTGAGGGAGGAGAGAGATCATATATGGGGAGTCTAAAAAGAAATGTGTTGAGCCTTCATCTATACTTTAGACCTCTACAAAAAGGCGCATTATTTAGGGACCGAGCTCGTTTTTGTTTTAGAGAAAATAACGAAATATTTGATCTGATCTTGTACATCGGGTCAGATTTTAGAAAATCGTAGCAGTTTCTACAATCTGATCAGTTCACTAAAGGACGGGATCTGATTTTCCGTCCATCTTTCTCTCCCATATTTTTTATCGATTTTCGAATGCTGTTTTGTAAAAAATCAAATATGTTACTAAGTGACAAATAAGGTTTTTTCCACTAGTAGCTCACCGCTAAATTGATGAAAGTAAGAAAAAACTAATGGAATACACACAAAATACATCCATGATTAATATTGATACAAGCAAATACATATTGTTATTTCACTAGGAACACTACAAGGGGGAGGGGTGAATTGTAGTGTGGAACTTATTGCCCAAATAATGCGGAATTTAGAACATAAGCAATAAGGAAGCGAAAGTGCAAGAGAGATTTTTACGTGAAAACTTCTTGTCTCAATACAAGAAGAAAAACCACGACCAACTCAGGATTTAAACTCTTCACTATAATAGGAAATCTCCTATGATTCAACCTATTACATACTCAAGTTCCACTCGGGACTCCAACTCTGTCACAATCTCCACTCTATACTCTAGACTTAACTCTAAGTCTTTCAAGAGTTCCCACAACTCTTTACAAAAGGTTTACTCAAACCCTTCACCCCTAAATAGACTTCACCCTAAGTCTACGCATACACAACAAGAACTTACTCAAGTTCCTGACTCGAACTTACTCAAGTTCCTAACTCGAACTTGATACAAGAATTCACTCAAACCCTTTACCAAGTTCCCATTACAAGAGTTCACTCAAACCCTTAAACCCCAAACTCAAATACAGACGCTTGATAATTTGGTTTAACTCTACTATATAGAAACTGAATAACTGTAAAGGAACATAGCACTCGTAGGAACTTGAAACTCAAAGGAACTGACTCAAACAAGGAATAGAAAATATATTTCTTTTATAACGCTATTCATTAAGCCAAACTTATGGAATGACATAAGTCTAACACTATGGAAAGACACTAGTCAGACAATTTGAAACTCAATTGAGCTTGTATATTTATAGCAGTCTTTTAGAATGAACGTGTGATTAATCATGTGTTAGTGGTTAAACCATTATCCCATGATGTTCCTTACTCGAAGGAACACGTTCCTCAATCATCCCATGATCTCCATGATCACTGTTAAACGTGGGAGAGAATTACGTTACTGCTTCCTAAAATCTACCCTTTACTTATGCAACCGTAATTTAAATTTGATTTTTAATTCAAAACTATTTTAATTAATAACATCAAAATTTAATCTTTTTATCAAATAATATATTTAAAAGATTTTCTTGTAAATTCGAAAATGATTTTATTTTGGAATAAAGATAAAATCTTTTACATATAAGATCTTTTCTTTAATATCAGATGTGTACCATATAAAATCATTTTCCTAAAATATAGCCTACAAAACTCAACAAAATCCTTTTAAGCGTTGCACAATATTTTACACGCCTAGTTCCTTTGACTGCTACTTTGTTCCTTTAACTTAGATTGATAGACCAGCACGTCTGTTCCTTTAGAGAGGAACAGACAGACAATTTCTTTAACAAACATCATTATACGTATTTAAATCTAGCCTTTTTATTTTCCAAAAACTAAAAAGATAAAATTAAATTAATTAAAATCAGATTCCTAAAGAAACCGATTTTATTAAAACTATTTTATTTTAAAACTTATCTTTTATTTTAAAACTAAAACTTATCCTAAAACAACTAACGCATATTATTTAAAATATTTAACCACGTAGAGATTTATTAAGAAATAAACTCTAAATAAATTCTTATAGATTAAGATAATAATATGCATCAGATTTATTGACTCTTAAATACTTTTGACTCTAAGTTCCACGAGTTCCTTTGACCTTACGAGTTCCTTTAGACCTTGTTCCTTACCTTTCATGTTTCCATATACTTACATGAATCCTAGAAAATAAACTCATATTTTCTGCCTTCATGCTCCATGCTGCTCCAACTCAAGAACCGCATGTTGATAGCTCCACCTTTGGAACTTCAGTGTGCTAGTTCCTTTAAGAAACTTCGCACTCATAGTTCCTGCTCAGGAACTTCTTGTTTCAACTCTGAAACGTTATATTGCTGCTCCCACTCAGGAACTGCTCCAGAACTTCATATTCAATGTTCCTCATAGGATGTACCTAGGAACCGCTCTATTTGTGTTCCTTATAGGAACTCTTTTAGGAACTTCACTTGTGGGAAGACCTTCATGATGTGATATATTCAACCTTTGATGACTTGTTTCATGTTAATGTAATATGCACATCTCAAACACACATGTTAGTTAGATAATCATCATTTGTTTACAATCATCAAAATACTACATGACTCAACAATTTCCCCCTTTTTGATGATGACAAACAAATGATGCTTATCCAAATTAAGCAATAAACGATGTACTTTAATTCCCCATAATGAACAAGTCATGCATGTATATGAAGGAAGATATCAACATAAATAAACACATCATATAAAGAACATTCATCATGAAGGATATAGACTTAACTATATTTGACCATAAGCATCATACATATTCTTCCCCCTTTTGTCATTATCGAAAAGGATTATCTTACACACATTTATTTTAGGTTAATCATATACACATTATTTTATATGCTACACTTACCACCATCATGGTTAAACACTTGTTAGTCCCAAAAGCCTCAAGAATCTCAGTTTTCAAACTTAGGATGCATGTGCTACACAAATTTCCAACTCACAATCCAAAGACCCAACTTCAAAAACCATTGAAGGAACTTGACAAGTAAGAAAATAAAAGTCAAGCAAAAATCAACTTTTAAGGTCAAGAATGGATTAAGAGATAGAACATTGTAATATCCGGCTCAAAGAAATATGAAAGAAGTTTGTGGAAATTTTGAGTAGAGGAACTTGAGATATATTGTGTGCTCTATGGTTTAGACATAATAAGAGGTTCTCAACAATCATTATAGTTAATCACTTCACCTCACACTTTTAAATCTGTGTCAAACCCCACACACATTCAATCTTGATATATATCTATCAAGTTCACTTTACTCAACTAATCAACCTTGAGGAACTCATTGAGTGAAGAAACTTGAACGAATTCATTTTATAATCAAGTTCTTCATTTTTCCTCATGTTCCTCTTCTCATCAATTTCATGAGTAAGCATATTCACCACCACATATATGACATATTGACTTCTAGGAAATAATAAAGATTTGATCACCCTTGTTTACCCTTCTTTTTTTTCTTTTTTTCAATTATTTTTAATTTTTATTTTTATTTTTTTCTTAAACAAGGGTGTCACTACAAGTTGTTGCACTTTTCCTAGAATGTCCATTTACCAGCCACAAAGAAGTAATTGCTTACTCACACATACTTGAAATCCACCACCAAGAATGAAAACATATATATCGATTCCTTCCTTATTCCCCCTGAGTTCCTTACCATTCCTTCATCATTAGGAATTATATGAGTAGTTCCATCTAATGATATATCTTTCTGAGCATCAATTGATAAAACATATAATACTTGCTTCTCACTTCTTCCTTAACTTCCCCCTCAAAATGTATTTACCATTTATCACTCTTTATGTATCATTGAACCATAAAAAGTCATGAATTTTAATTTAGAGCACATGGAATTAGGATATTTGAAGTGACAGATATGAATGGAATGATAAATTAATTAATCAAAGGCATTTGAAGAAATATGGTGTGAATTGTTAATAGATGGCTAAGAATAGGTTTGTTCCGTCTAAAAGTTAAATGAAATGAAATACATTAAGGGAATTAATATTTTTATTTCATGGAAAAACTTTTGTCCAAGAATTACAAGCCAAGCCCAAGTCCACAACTCCAAAAGTTCCAAAAGCAAGCCAAGAAGGAAAAAACGAAAAAAAAGAAAGAAGAAGAAAAAAAAAAGGAACACGTGAGTTTAAGAAAGAAGGAAGAAAAGAACAGAGAAAAAAAAGGGGAACCAAAAAAACAGTTTCGTCCTCTTCCTCCTTCGTTCTCTTCGACGCTCCACCTCAACTCCCTCCTTCAATCAGCTTCTTCCACCACCCCTTCTCCACCAATCACAAAACGCATAACTCGCGACCAATCACAAGACAGCAGAGGGTCGCAAGTGGCACCGCAAAGAAGCAACGACAGAGGCCGTTTCTAGGGCAAAAACGTGGAGGTCAATCCTCTTCTCCAATTGGCCGAAAATCTTCAATTGGGCGGCGAATTTGGGTATAAATATCCCATCAAGGTCACGAAATTAGTATGCAAGAATTTCCACAAAATTTCGAGTGAAAAAATCAGAGAATTTCGCGAGGTTTCGGGACTAATTTGGAGTGCGCGAGTTCGACAGAGGACAGCCTTGGGTTGGAGTCCTAGCACACAACCGGGGAGGGTGAAGTTCAAAGTCGATTGTAGGTGCGAAATCCGAATTTCGTAGAAGAATTTCCGCGCTATACATAAGTCTTCTTTCTTTCTCTTGCACTTTCAATTTAGTTTTGAAATTTCCCGATTATACTTTTGAATTTCGTAGTAGGTTTGGATTGTGTTATTTGAATTAAGTTTGGATTGTATTATTTGAATTAAGTTTGAATCATATTGATTGAAGTATGTTTGGATTGTGGTGTTGAATGTATGTGGAGTGAAATTCAAGAATGTTTGATCTTAGATACATGAGTTATATTTGTGTGTATGTTTTAGATTTTAATGTTATACTTAATTTGCTATCTTATTAAGTATAAAATTGAGATTATTGCTAGTTATGTGATTTAGCCTAGTCTAAATTGTATAACAACAAGTAGCAACTAGTTTAATTTAGGCCTGCAAAGATGGTTGTAAGTTCAAACTAGAATATAACTTGGACTAGTTCTTTAAACATAAAGATATGTTATGTTTAGATTAACTAGGGATTAATGATGTACTTCTCGTTCTATAATGCTTCTAGTTTAATCGTCGGAAGTTGCAAAATACTTGTGGTGATTAGATTAGTTTAGAATCGATAATCGGCCTAGTTCAATGTTGATTAAAAGTATGGAAGTATAGGGGAGTTTGGCTACTTGAATTCCTACAGTTAATCTAACTAATCAATCTTGGATTTATGAAATTGGAAGTATATCGAGGTCAGGAAATGATTAATCTCTGAAAGTAATATGAGTGTAACGTGGAATTACTTGTCATCACTTGTAAATATAGGATAGATTTATCTTTAATAGTTTGTAAATTCATAAAAACGTCTTGTAAACCCCCCAAAACAATGTGTATATGTATATATTAATAAATAACATGTATATAATAGTTAAGTACTCTTAATTAGTTGAACTTGGATTTTAGGATCATATAAACTTCTCCGTTGGATCGACCCTTATTTATCGTTGTACTAAACTTAGATAATATTAATGTGGATAAAATAAGGTTTTAATTTGTACGCATAACGACACGTACCAAATTTTGGCGCCGTTGCCGGGGATCGAACCCGGGTCACCCGCGTGACAGGCGAGAATACTTACCACTATACTACAACGACGTAAACAAAAACTGAATTTTAAATTTCAAGTTACATGATTTTTATACCTAAAATAGTTTTCAAGTGTATGCTTTATTTGAGAAACTGAATGATAGAGATGATATTTTCTGAAAATTAGAAAAGAATCCACCATTACTGAGAAAAAGAACAATCATTTAATGTTTGGATTTTTTTTTACAACTGTGTTTTCATATTCTATAATCAAGTTAAGATATTGCAGGTTGAAGAATATATATTACGAGGAGCTACATGAAGCTTGATCTAGAAGTGGAAATGTCGAGCCAACGACGTAAACAAAAGGCGCTACTTGGGAGGCAGCCCAAGACTCAGATTTGCTTTCTTAAACTTTTAGTTACTTTTATTTTAGTGTGTTTTTCACTTTACTTATATGGTTAGTTTTTGAGAAGTTCCATGATCTCTTCCACATTTTAAAAGTTACATTGAGGACAATGTAAGATTTAAGTGTGGGGGGGATGTTATTATTTTTGTCATTACATGAAGTATGTGAAATCTGTGGAATTTGATGAAAATTTGAAATTTTTTGGGATTAAATTGCTATATATGGATGGAGGAGGTTATTGTGGAAGTTGAAAGGAGGAATTTGAGGAGAATTATGGATATTTAGTGCTGGATTATTATATTGTTGTGAAACAGGTTGAAATTTGGACGCATAAAAAAAATTGTCCATATTATAGGGGAAATGCTGTCGAAATTTCTGTGGAAATTTATGAATTTTGGCTAAGTAATTAATTGGACTATTAATTGCATTATAAATCATTATGAGCATGTAGAATTTTAGGTACATTATACTTGTATGTCATATATTAGTTTCTAGTAAGTGAAACCCACCTCTTAGTTTGTTTTTGAAAAAGAATTGAATAAATGAAGAAGTTCAACAAGAAACTCTAATCTAACTATGTTTTAATAAAATGTGTTTTCGAAAATAAAAAGTTTTGGGAATAGTTGACATTTTTAGTTAAATTATAGTAAAGTTTGAAAGATTCATAACATGATTAGATAAATAATCTCATGTTTGTAGCCAGTTAGTGTAGTCATTCCCTTGATGGTAATCATAATTAAATGAATAGACCAAAATAACCTGTGAGATTCTGAGCCTATTAATTTGAGATATACATATCAATCTCATATTTTCTTTCATGTGTGATGTTCTTCTATGGTAAATTCTCTCTAGAACTTGCATTGATACTCTTCAAAACTATATTGACTCATGTTAGCATGAAGAAAAAGATATTTCTTTTGTTATAAACTACATAACCAAATAGCCACCTTACATTATATTACATCCTTTCTGAATCCCTTTGAGCCTAAAAGACTATTATTTTACTTAGCCTTCATTATAAACCATTACAAAACGTTAAATACATTCATGACCCAATATTTTGAGCTGATGGAGTATGGTTGTTGATGGAGTAAAAGCTAATTGTGGGGGTGTTTCTATAAAAGGTGTGGTTATTGCAGTTGAAGAATTGATCGCCCATGTTGTATGAAAAAAAATTGAATGAGACGAAAAAAAAAAACAAAAAAAAAGAGATGAATGAAAAAGTGATAAAAAAAAGAAGAATAATGTTAAGAAAATGAAATCAAGTGTGATATATAGCTACAAATGATGATGGGCGGTTGTATATCAAAGTCAAAATAAAGGAAATTGTGTTGACTCAGTGATAGAAGGTTGAAGTACTGTGTGAGAGTTGTTTTTGCTCTTTCTTGTCCGGAAAGGGAGGAGTTATTAAGTTTTTGCTCCACTTAGTTTCAAAGCCATCTAGTCCACATATCTTTATATTTCCTACCTTTTAACCATAGCCCCATATAACCTAAAAAGTTCTTTTGATTTATGTCTGATATGTTATCTAATAATAGTGGAAAATTGAGATGATATGCAAGCTTATGGCAGAATTTTTGCCATTGGAATTGAACCTTGAGCGAAACACGTAAACCTCTTCAAACACATAAGTGACGAGTGATTATCCTGTGAGGGTCTATTTGTTAACATTATGGTTCTGTCAAGTGAATGCTCGCTGATTGACTATGAAATGTCGAGAAAGTATGTCTATGATGTGTTATGAGTTTCGACGATTTAGTTGTTCTAAACTGATAATGTTACATTCCTGTTAACATCTTACTTGAGTTTTTCCTAACTAATATAAAACGTTTTAGTTTTTGTTTGACTTTTCATTGGTTCAGTTTTTTTTAAAAAACAATATAGAGGTGGAGTCATAATTGCATGTAGTTAGAGTTTGATCGAGGACGATCAAGGACTAAGTGTGGGGGAATTTGATAAGTGCGTAAAATAATATATGTATCCCCCCTTATTTTATTATAGTATAGTGGTACGTGTCGTTATGAACATTTGGTACGTGTCGTTATGCGTACAAATTAAAACCTAATTTTATCCACATTAATATTATCTAAGTTTAGTACAACGATAAATAAGAGTCGATCCCACAGAGAAGTTTATATAATTCAAAAATCCAAGTTCAACTAATTTAGAGTAATTAACTATTATATACATGTTATTTACTAATACATACATATACACATAGTTCATGGTGGGTTTACGAAATGTTTTTATGAAATTAAAAACTACTAAAAATGAATCTATCCTATATTTACAAATGATGACAAGTAATTCCACTTTACGCTCATATTACTTTCAGAGATTAATCATTTCCTGACCTTGATTATACTTCCAATTTCATAAATCCAAGATTGATTAGATAGATTAACTGTAGGAATTCAAGTAGCCAAACTCCCCTATACTTCCATACTTTTAATCAACATTGAACTAGACCGAATATCGATTCTAAACTAATCTAATCACCACAAGTATTTTGCAACTCCCGACGATTAAACTAGAAGCATTATAGAACGATAAGTACATCATTAATCCCTAGTTAATCTAAACATAACATATCTTTAAGTTTAAATAACTAGTCCAAGTTATATTCTAGTTTGAACTTACAACCATCTTTGTAGGCCTAAATTAAACTAGTTGCCACTTGTTGTTATATAACTTAGACTAGGCTAAATTACATAACTAGTAATAATCTCAACTTTATACCTAATAAGATAGTAAATTAAGCATTAAGTTGAAATATGAACATTAAAATCAAATATAACTTGAGTATCCAACTATACCAATCTTGATTTCAACTTGTAAATTTAACACAACCATCCAACTCAATCCAAATAATACAATCCAAACTTACTATGAAATTCAATAGTATAATCAGAAAAATTCGAAACTAAATTAAAAGTACAAGAGAAAGAGAGAAGAACTTATAAATTTGCGCGGAGATTCGCCTTCGGGTTTCGGATTTCGCACCTACGTCCAAGCTTGAATCTCACCCTCCCCGGTTGTGTGGTAGGACTCCAACCAAAGGTTGTCTTCTTCGTCGAACTCGAGCACCCCAATTAGCTTCGAAACCTTGCTAAATTCTCTGATTTCTTTCACTTGAAATTCTGTGGAAATTCTTGCATAGTGTTTTCGAACTCCTCAATTGGGTATTTATACCCAATTGTGCCGCCCAATTTGAAGATTTTCGAACCAATTGCAGAAGAGAAGTGGGCAGCAAGTTTCACCCTAAAACCGCCCTGTCCTTGGTCGTGATTTGCGGCACCGAATTCGTCTCCCCTTCTGATTGGTCGCAGGTGTTGTAGGCGTACAAGTTGTAGGTGTGTTTTCTGATTGGTGGAAGAAGGTGGTGGAAGAAATGGGTGGATGGGCGTCGAAGAAGAAGAGGAGGAACATGGTTCTCTGTTTTCTTTTCTTTGCTTCAGCTCTCACGTGCTTCTCCTCTTTATTTTTCTTTTGTTCTCTTTTCCTTTTTTTTCTTCTTTTCTTCTATTTGGTTGAAGTTTGGGCTGAATTTTAACAAAGTGAATTGGGCTTGAATTCTTTGTTCCACTTCTTGGACTAAGATTCATCATAAAATAAAAATATTATAATTTAAGTAATATTAGTAATAAATAAAAACCTAGCATATCATATCTAATAATATTAAAATTATATAAAATGTATTAAATAATAATATAAACACACATATTATATTAAAATAAGGGGGATACATATATTATTTTACGCACTTATCAGGAATTTACCGTCTTGTTCCAACAAGGTTTCTTTCATTGTATCTTTGGCAACTTAGGACTTTCATGTTTGACAGTATCCACAGTTCTATTATGAGACCTCTAACACTCTTAGGCAAGGGAATATGCCTTTACGACACAAAAATTAAGTATAACATATTTATGATAGTGTGCATATAATCACTTCAATTTTAGTATGTGTAAGAACTCAATTCGACAAAATTTTTGGAAAAGAACATGTTTATACTCAAGTCATACTTCATTAAGTCTTGTTCCTCTAAACAGTCCATGAAAGGTGAAATTATAAAGAACCTATATTCACATAATTTTAAAGAAAGACTTATAAAAATTATGCATTCATATTAATAAATTTTAACAATGTAATATATTAAAGTGAATAGGAACATCATAACTTAAGTCATATTTCACCATGAATATAATATAAAATTACCTCAAGTACTGGACTGATTTTGATGACTTACTTTTGAATTCCCGAACTATTAGTTCCATCATTTTGATGTCTTCACATCTGATGGACACTTCCATTCCAACTTGACTCATACTCATCGTTCTTCAAAAGTTCCTTGATATGTTTTTGTCATAATATCATTATGCTCCAAGAGAGCAGTTGAGTTCCCTTATCATGCTCGTGTACTCATTTGCGTATAAGGTTAGCAAAAACTCTTGCATAAAATAGTTAGTGTACCAAGCATATTATCCATATTACGATGTACAACTACTAAGTCAATTCCTCTTGAAAACAGAAATTATTGTTAATTTTGAAATCATTTTTCAAGAAGAAACTTGATGTTGTTCCTTGTAGATTTTCAGAAAAAAATTATTTTGAACACATTGAAAATCTATTTGGAACGACCTAAATCCCATGTAGGCAACAAAAAGAATATTCAATTATTTCATGACCTAGCTATAAAAGTTTCCTCAAAATCAATACCTTTGTTTAGTTGTTCCTCTCAACAACTAACCTGTATAGAGTTTCTTTTCCTATGTCTGTGAATGACCCATAGGAATACTTCTTATGTTCCAGTTAGAATCAAGAAACTCGATTGTTGGAATTGTTTGTTCCTACTATTTTGGCAGGAACTTTGCTTACACATATTCATTGAGTTGAACTTTTATTTGATGAACTTGAACTTGATCTTCATTTTTAAGTCCTTCTCCATACGTTCATATAGCTGGCTATTATTACTTTTTAGAGTGACATATTTCATATTAAGAACTCTAGCTCCACAAGAACTTGTGAGTTCAACATAAAAATTAAAAAATTATCTTTAACCTGTTCACTAGGAATAAACAAGTTAGTCTCATAATAAATATGTCAACTCTTTATAACACATTATATATCATTTGCTATAAGCTCTTTGTGTTTAACAATTAGAGGTGCATTTTAACACTACCTCATCCCTTCTATTTTTAAAGTTCCTTAAATGATTCTTATTGCTATTAATTCCAAAATACTTAAATCAAATGCTTAAGAATATAATTTCAATGTTTTCTCCTTTGAAGATCTCATAGTATGTCTTGTTGATCAACTTCTAATAATCCTTTTGTTGATGATTTAGCAAGTGATATTGATTGCTTTTTCTTACTTGTTCCTTGTTCCTACATACATCATCAAACTTGTTTGGAACTTGGTTCCATGGTTAGATCTTGAATATAATAATTTATGAACACTTATACATTATGTGGAATACTTATCTTTGCAATTAAAAAAAAGAATCAAGTGTTTCTTAAATAACTATAAACAAGAAAAATCTCCTTCAAAATTTTATCTAAACACTTCAAATGCCACGCAAATTCATGTGAAAAGGTTCGAAGAATTTGTGATGTACACCAAATTTTGAAAGAAGATAATATCACATACTATCTTCATGGACACAATATACAAAAGTATACCTTTAGGAACTAGATATAAGATATACCTATAACCAAGTTCCTTGGAATAAGTTTGTCAACCATGATGAAGTTAGAATGTTATCATTTTGATAGATATAAGTAGATCATCCTCAATAATGACTAGTCATGTCATGTTGTTAGTAACCAAATTGAGATCTACAAAGTATGTGTTCCCTACTTGATTTCCTTCAAGTATGACATTTCTAGCTTTTATTGACGACGCAATATAATTGCAAAACAACCAGAGTTAGTGAACTTTAAATATCGTAAACATAATGTGCTTCATTAACTCGGCAATAAAGATATATACGATTAAACAATAACTTAACTTACCAACATTTGATTATTAAACAGTCTAACCATTGGTTTTTGAAGCTACAATTTATTCATCATAAGTATATAGCGAGAGTAATGTTGATTTGTCTATCATCATATTCTTGGAACACTCATTGTCAAGCTATATCTTACGAGTTGTTCTACTCACTAAATATTGTTTGTTCCTTCATTTTGGGTGGTCATAAACTAAGAAATGTAATCCGTAAAGCAAACCCAAAAAGAAATACTTTATGCATTTTAATATTAGTAGGTTAGTCAAAAGAGATAATATAGTTAAAGCATATAATGAAATAAAGTTCCTTAAAAGTATCTCTATTACATAAGGGAAGGGGGGAGCAACGGTGTCCTTTTTTGAACTGACTATTTTGCCCCCTTTCCTTTCTAAATTACAAAATACCTCCTTGATTAGCTTCTACTTGATTAGCTTCTACTTGATTAGCTTATGTGAGAAAAATTAAAGTTTCCTCTTATCATAACTTTATAGAAATAAAATACCTGCTTGATTAGCTTCTACTTTCACTGATCAACAAATATGTTACATGTTATTATCATTGACGACCACACATACATAGCTTTTTATGCATGCGATGCGTGCGATGACATTTTTAGGCCTAATAATTACTAAGTAGTAAACAAAAAGAAAATGCAATTTAGTATTTAAGTTCACCTCCATTTTGTAGAAATAAGATTCTTTGAAATACAATCAAATAGTATTTAAAAACACTTTAATAAATAAGTATAAATAATGAACAAATAACGGTATTTTATTTCTATAAAATGCTTTGAATTTCAATACCAAAATGGGGGTCAAACAAAGCCACCGGAAATTAATTTTCAAAAATCACTCAGAAATCACTTATATGAGGAAACTTTACAAATCACTCATAGAATTGAGAAAATCACGTTGTAAAAATCACGCAAGCCACTCAAATGATCAGGAAACTTTACAAAAACTAAAAATTAACTTACAAACTAAAACTAATATACTAGGACGTCAATACATACAAAAACATTCACAAAATTCACTTACAAATCATTGTTCTTAATAACCATTCACAATTACATACTCACAAAAATTACCTATAAACACAAATTTGAGAAAAACGTAAGATTTTGACAGTGATATCACACATTCGTCCATCGACGATTTGCGAACTTTCAAATAGGTACATAATTCTTTTAATCTTCAAAGTTATTTCACATTAGTCGACTGTTATGTAGTTGAAATAATGGAGATAATAGCAATAAGTTGAAAAGGGCTTTTATCTAATTATACTTAAATTTGATTCATTTTCATCTAAAATCTGAAACAAGATGTGTATGAAATTTGATTCATTTATGACACTGATGAAAAAGTTACAAATTTAGTTCTTTTTTTTAAAATTCCAATATAAAATTTTTGCCCAAAACTTTTGCATAATATCCATGTTAAGAAATAAATTTTGAAAAATAAAACAATATCGAACCTTTTTGCGAACAACTTTTGCAAAAATTCATTTTCAGAAAAAAAATTACATTAATTTGCAAAAACCATTTCATGCGAAATCAGATTTTGTATGAAAAATTTAAAATTTCATTTCACATATAATTGAAACTCAAAGTGTTCAAATTTAGAAAAGGAGAAAAATAAAAAATGACCATTTCATACAAAATCAAATTGTGTATGAAAAACTTAAATTTCCTTTCAAATATAATTGAAACTCAAAGTGTGAACATTTAGAAAAGGAGAAAAAATTAAAATGATGAAAATTCTTAAATATCTGTGAAATCAGAATTTAAGTTAGGAACGAAAAACTAAAATTGTATTATACTTTTCGGTTACAATTTTGGGATCATAGAGAAATTACTGAAATCCATATAAAAACTATTATAAATTACAAAAATGAATAAAATCAAAAAAAAAAGAACATGACGATATTTAGTAAAGAATATCATACTGATTATAAAAGAACATGCGCATATAAGACTTGAGAAACAAAAAACTATTCAAAATCACAAAAATGAATAACAACATAAAAAGAACATGGAAGAATCTTATTCACAAAATGGAGGTGAACTTAAATACTAACTTGCATTTTCAGTTTGTTTACTACTTAGGCCTAAAAATATCATCGCACGCATCGCGTGCACAAAAGGCTAGTAGTCTCATATGAAAAGGAACTTCTGCTTTGTTCAAGTGAACTAAGATTAATTTCAAAAGAATTAGAAACTTGTGCCAAATGTTGGTATGTTTCTATGCCATTTAGTAGTTCCACTAATATTAGTTTACCATCGCTTCCTTCAAATTAATAGTCAATGTTTCTTGATTTGGAAGCTGATTTTATGCATTTGATTTGGTGGAAATAGAATAAGTAGACAATAGGAACAATTTGCTATTATAAAGGCAGTGAGACTTTAATTTACTTAACTCACTTTATTACTTAGTCAGGTACACTTAGAACTTTATTAATTAAGATCCTATATAATAGTTATTTAGATTAATCATGAGATTAGATCATAGGATCATGGATTTACACGTTGTTCCTTTCCTTGAGGAACAAGCACATCATGCACCACTTTGTATACGTTCAATTAAACGTGTTATATCCAGTATCTCACTTTCCTAAATTCTAGGAAATTGTTAAGCATGATCTCTTAGTGTCTTCTCTTATCCTAAATAAGAGTTTAATTTCAATTCTTTTTAATAATATCTAAGAAGGTTTCTCTTTAAATATAAATTATTTAACTTATTTAAAATCTTTTTCTTAAACCTTCCGAAATTTTAGCCTTAACTTCTATTACCATTAGGACGTGAATATAAGTTAACTATTGATTCATGCTTAATTACTATGTTCCTATGACTATATTAAAGTTCATTTGAATCATTTTACTGTGCCAATACGTCTGTTCCTTTCAGAGGAACTGATAATCATTCTCTTATTACATCCATAAGTTCCTTTACCAATATTAATTATATCCGTAGACAAACCTACAAGATATAATTTTACTTGCACAAAAACTTGAAGAGAAGTTAGATTGAAATAATCCATATATATGTAACAACCACAAAACAACTTCTCTTTCATAACCTTCTTCAATTATGTATTTATAAGAGATATCAAAAATCAAATTTGAGAATAATAATGACCAAGATATATAGTATGTAAAGATTATTACCCAATTTCCTAAGAAATATATTTCACCTTTTACATACTTTTCTAGCTTTTATAGTCATATGAACTCATGTCTAGAACTACTTTCTATGAACAACTAACCTCTACACCAAGAGATGTCAGCTCCTTTCACATTACCTGCAAAATAAGAAAGTTCTTGGTTTTTGGTACCCAAATATATGCTGGGTCCTTTCTTGTTAGTAGGAGCAACATAAAATATCCATATTCATGATGCACGCACATATCTACCACTACAAACAAGGAGCATCACGTACCGACATAAGAAATATTTCAAATATTCATGATGCATAATAAAACTATCTTATTTAGTATCGCTACAAACATAAAGTATCGCATTATGGTTGGGGCTTTACAGTACTTGACTATGACTCGCCCTGATATTACGTATGATGTCCATTTAGTTTCCCGATTTATGCACGCCCCCCACACTGCTCACTTGTTGGTTGTTAAGCGTATATACAGGTACTTGCAGGGTACATCTGATTATGGTCTGTGGCTTAGCCCCTCTAAGACCATGTCCCTTATGATTGCCTATTCTGATGCTGATTGGGATGGCTGTCCCGATAGTTGTTGTTCTACCACTGGTTATGCCATTTTCCTCGGTGGTAATCTTATCTCCTGGCGCTCGAAAAAGCAACCCACTGTTTCCAAGTCTTCCACTGAGGCTGAATATCGTGTTGTTGCTTATACGATTCAAGACACCCTCTCGCTTCGTTCTGTGCTTGCTGAGCTGGACCTAATCATTCGTGCTCCCGTCAAACTGTTCTGTGATAATGTTTCAGCTTCTTATCTTGCTGTTAACTCCGTCCAGCATGATCGCAGCAAACATATTAAAATTGATTATCATTTTTTTCGGGAGCGTATTGCTCATGGTGACTTAGTTGTTCGTTATGCACCTACTGAGTTACAAATTTTTGATATTTTTACAAAAGGTTTGTCTGGTCAGCGTTTTGAGTTTTTACGGTCCAATCTGTACTTTGTTTCCCCTGCACAGATTGAGGGGGTGTAATAGAGGATATTAAGGGTATCCTCGTAATTATACGTTTGTATTTTTTACGTATATATATATATATATATATATATATATATATATATATATATTAATATATATATATAATATATATATATATATTATATATTATATATATATATATATATATATATATATATATGAGCCCTGGCACCCTCATTAGGGTAAGTCGTATCACTATATTCACAAATAAGATGTTTCTTTTGGGAGAATTTATCACCATTAGATAGCAGCTACCGAGTCATTATCAAAATATTTCTGAATTATGGCAGAGTATTAACATCAGCATTCAGGTAGCAAAAGGTGATGTAAGGGTAACGTTATGTGAATTGCGATTTAGGACCTATTGCCTTTGGCATATTCTCAAGCATACTTCTCGAGCATCGCAAAGCTTCCTGTACATGAGAAATTGTATAGGGAGTTGAAGCAAAACATACAAGACTTTGAGCGTATGTTGAGTGAAACTACTACAGATGCTAACAGTGAGTCACAACTATCTCAAATTTTTAAGCCTAATCAAGTTGTTATTATTACCTACATACCCCCCACACCCCCTCCCCACTCTCAAACACCTCAAGAGAAAGGAAAGAACAAAAAACAGAAAGAAAGGAAAGAAGGGATCGGAGAGCAGAGAAAAACAAAATGGAATACCAAAAGAAGGGATAATTCAGGAAACATATATGAGTAAAATGAAAAAGAAGCTAGAATTTTGAGTTAGCTGCAGTTTAACAAGATGAGCTATGCTTTCCAACCCGAATTTG
The DNA here is from genome assembly GCF_026745355.1 of Beta vulgaris subsp. vulgaris. Classification (NCBI taxonomy): domain Eukaryota; kingdom Viridiplantae; phylum Streptophyta; class Magnoliopsida; order Caryophyllales; family Amaranthaceae; genus Beta; species Beta vulgaris. The sequence goes on along the minus strand of NC_079209.1, from coordinate 39,668,974 downwards.
AGTTTTTTTTTTTTGCGTGTGGTTCTTGTTACCTTCACTATATTATGTTTTATCTTGTTACAAAATGAATGTTAATCCTTCTAAGAACTATGTTAAAGGGAGTACGAAACATGCGTTACTGATTAGCTTATATTAAAATAGCTTATGACAACTATATTAAGTTACTAGATGACCCAGAAGTGGATGCAGTTTATATGTCATTATCCACGATACAGGTACATAAAATCTCATAAAAATATACTTCATGTACATTTCTCCCATTGCTAGGCATCACTAGTGGAAAAAGCCTATCCGATGCGGTCAAAATCGGGTTTATTGATTCGGTTTTGGTCTACATTTGGTGGGCTTGTAGCAGATCCAATATATTTACTCATTCGATCCAAAACCATATCAGTTTATTATCTACTGATCCGATTCTAAGGTAAAACTGGATCAGTTAATTACATTAATTGATCCGGTTTTTTCCTCAAAAGCGCGGCAAATTGTCGAAATTCATGTTTCACAAAATGTGCAAACCTGCAGCCTACAAGACTGCACTACATTTTACGTCTCATTCTCACCTATATGTTCGTGGAATACAGTACTCAAAGTCTAACAAATATTATACATAGAAACAAAAATTATACAAAAAAAAAAAAAAATACATTTATATGAAACTAAACATAAATATATAGAAATGACATTTTAATATAAATAAAGAAAATTACACAAATACAATAATAACAATTTAACATATATACACAATATTTCAATATATGAAATTTATCACTTATGCAATATACATGGAAAAAGAAAACAAAAATTAGATTGTAAAGATTTTACCACTTATACAATAATAATTTTTTTTATATCTGCACACCAACAACATACAACATTTATGTTGCAAACCACATCTCAGAAGCAAATCCAAACTAAATCCAGACTAATGAAGTATATGAAAAATTACAACATATACAAAAAAAAACTGGTTAGCGCAATGAAAAATTAAGAAGCATCCAGCCAATATCAGTAAATAAGTATACGAAAATTGCAACATGTACGAAAAAAAAACAAAAATTAGAAAACGAAGAAACAAAAAAACACTACCTAGATAAAACGAAAAAACAAAAATTAAGAGTTCGAAAAAAAATCAAACGAAAATGGAAGCCTAAAAAAAATGAAACGAAAATTGAAGCCCAAAAAAACGAAATAAAAACCTACACCCAAAACCATATCTAAAAACTAAATCCCAAATAAAACGAAAGAGCTCTGGTAAAAAAACAAAAACAAAGAAAGAAACCAACACCTATAACCAGATCCAAAAACTAAATCCCATAAAACTCAAAGGAACCAATTTCTTACATATCTTCGATTTTTCGTTTCGCTCTTCATTTCGTTCTACATTTCGTTTCTTCGTTCTTCTTTTCAATCTTCATTTTCGCTCTTCATTTTCGTTCTTCGTTTAGTGAGGGAGCAGTAGAGAGGAAAGAGAGAGGTAAGACTAAGGTGGTGGCATTTACAAGAGGTGAGAGGAGAGAGGAGGGAGCTGAGTGAGAATTAGGGCTTATGGATCTGTTGTGTGGTGTGAGGGAGCAGTAGAGAGGATGGAGATTAGGGTTTGATATTTTTGAGGGAGGAGAGAGATCATATATGGGGAGTCTAAAAAGAAATGTGTTGAGCCTTCATCTATACTTTAGACCTCTACAAAAAGGCGCATTATATAGGGACCCAGCTCGTTTTTGTTTTTGAGAAAATAACGAAAAATTTGATCCAGTCTTGTACATCGGGTCAGATTTTAGAAAATCGTAGCAGTTTCTACAATATGATCAGTTCACTAAAGGACGGGATCTGATTTTCCGTCCATCTTTCCCTCCCATATTTTTTATCGATTTTCGAATGCGGTTTTGTAAAAATCAAATATGTTACTAAGTGACCAATAAGGTTTTTTCCACTAGTGCATACATTAAACTGGTCAACCTAATGAAGGTACAAGATTTATATGGAGGGCAATGGATGGTTGATAAATACATTATAGCTTGTGATTCCATTACTCTTCTTGGCCCGGGGACACAAAATGCATATGCAAGTCGATCAAATATGTTGTTGATTGGGGTAACAACCACATTAACAAAGTAAGTGAAATAGAAAGTATACATCAGAAATGTACTACATATACATCACCGGCACACTACAGGCCAGGTACATTAAATCGATCATACAAATATATCACAGAGTTATGACATATAGTAGTTCAAGCAGAAAATTATATATATAAAAAAAAACAAGATAAACAATATCACCAGCTTAACAACTAATGATACCAAAATCCAAAAAATAATACCAAAATCAAAGTTAAATACAAAATAATAGGAATATTATGGAAACGATAACCTAATATCTAAGTAGCTCACCGCTAAATTGATGAAAGTAAGAAAAAACTAATGGAATACACACAAAATACATCCATGATTAATATTGATACAAGCAAATACATATTGTTATTTCACTAGGAACACTACAAGAGGGGGGGTGAATTGTAGTGTGGAACTTATTGCCCAAATAATGCGGAATTTAAAACATAAGCAATAAGGAAACGAAAGTGCAAGAGAGATTTTTACGTGGAAACTTCTTGTCTCAATACAAGAAGAAAAACCACGACCTACTCAGGATTTAAACTCTTCACTATAATAGGAAATCTCCTATGATTCAACCTATTACATACTCAAGTTCCACTCACTCCAACTCTCTCACAATCTCCACTCTATACTCTAGACTTAACTCTAAGTCTTTCAAGAGTTCCCACAACTCTTTACAAAAGGTTTACTCAAACCCTTCACCCCTAAATAGACTTCACCCTAAGTCTACGCATACACAACAAGAACTTACTCAAGTTCCTAACTCGAACTTACTCAAGTTCCTAACTCGAACTTGATACAAGAATTCACTCAAACCCTTTACCAAGTTCCATTACAAGAGTTCACTCAAACCCTTTAACCCAAACTCAAATAAGACGCTTGATAATTTGGTTTAACTCTATATATAGAAACTGAATAACTGTAAAGGAACATGACACTCGTAGGAACTTGAAACTCAAAGGAACTGACTCAAACAAGGAATAGAAAATTTATTTTTTAACGCTATTCCTTAAGCCAAACTTATGGAATGACATAAGTCTAACACTATGGAAAGACACTAGTCAGACAATTTGAAACTCAATTGAACTTGTATATTTATAGCAGTCTTTTAGAATGAACGTGGGATTAATCATGTGTTAGTGGTTAAACCATTATCCCATGATGTTCCTTACTCGAAGGAACACGTTCCTCAATCATCCCATGATCTCCATGATCACTGTTAAACGTGGGAGAGAATTACGTTACTGCTTCCTAAAATCTAGCCTTTACTTATGCAACCGTAATTTAAATTTGATTTTTAATTAAAAACTATTTTAATTAATAACATCAAAATTTAATCTTTTTATCAAATAATATATTTAAAGATTTTCTTGTAAATTCGAAAATGATTTTATTTTGGAATAAAGATAAAATCTTTTACATAAAGATCTTTTCTTTAATATCAGATTGTACATATAAAATCATTTTCCTAAAATATAGCCTAAAAACTCAACAAAATCCTTTTAAGCGTTGCACAATATTTTCACGCCTAGTTCCTTGACTGCTACTTTGTTCCTTTAACTTAGATTGATAGACCAGCACGTCTGTTCCTTTAGAGAGGAACAGACTGACAAGTTCTTTAACAACACTCATTATACGTATTGTAAATCTAGCCTTTTTATTTTCCAAAAACTTAAAAGATAAAATTAAATTAATTAAAATCAGATTCCTAAAGAAACCGATTTTATTAAAACTATTTTATTTTAAAACTATCTTTTATTTTAAAACTAAAACTTATCCTAAAACAACTAACGCATATTATTTATAAATATTTAACCACGTAGAGATTTATTAAGAAATAAACTCTAAATAAATTCTTATAGATTAAGATAATAATATGCATCAGATTTATTGACTCTTAAATACTTTTGACTCTAAGTTCCACGAGTTCCTTTGACCTTACGAGTTCCTTTAGACCTTGTTCCATTACCTTTCATGTTTCCATATACTATGAATCCTAGAAAATAAACTCATATTTTCTGCCTTCATGCTCCATGCTGCTCCAACTCAAGAACCGCATGTTGATAGCTCCACCTTTGGAACTTCAGTGTGCTAGTTCCTTTAAGAAACTTCGCACTCATTGTTCCTGCTTAGGAACTTCTTGTTTAACTCTGAAACGTTATATTGCTGCTCCCACTCAGGAACTGCTCCAAACTTCATATTCAATGTTCCTCATAGGATGTACCTAGGAACGCTCTATTTGTGTTCCTTATAGGAACTCTTTTAGGAACCTTCACTTGTGGGAAGACCTTCATGATGTGATATATTCAACCTTTGATGACTTGTTTCATGTTAATGTAATATGCACATCTCAAACACACATGTTAGTTAGATAATCATCATTTGTTTACAATCATCAAAATACTACATGACTCAACACATAACGTCAAATTCATCCCAAAGAATACCAAAATTCCACTATGATTTTCAGTAAATTTCACATAATAAGATGATTAATATCTCAAAACAAATTAATAAAACCTAACCTTTATTCTATCCTTGAGCCTCAAATCAAGCTGAAGATGTCATTAAGATACCAAGATTTAAAGGCGAAATTGAAGAGCAAGAGCAGACAAAATCCAAAAATCAACGAAATCAAATCACAACCCTGCTAATTTCATCCATAATCACGACCCATATTTGATGCGATTGGAAGCAAGAATAGATAATATACATAAAGTGGAAGATCAAATTGCTGCTTGTAACTGATTTCTTCCAAAATCACGAAAACCATCGTTGACGAGTAGTAAAACCAGCTGAAGTTAGTGTCGAAGAGAGAGAATAAGGAATGCATGAAATAGTAGAAGGCTTAAAAGTTTGTAGGGGGTTAAAAAACATGGCAAAATAACCTATAGATCTACTAATATCAAGGGAAAAGATAAGTTTTCACATAACTAGAGCTTCTCGTATAAGTAGGGTGCTCTCAAATGTACACAAATCTATATATATTATATCTATGTACATATACATACATAAATAAATATATATATACATAAATATATATATACATAAATATATATAAATATATATATATATATATATATATACATATATATATACATATATATATATATATATATATACATATATACATATATATATATACATATATACATATATATATATATATACATATATGCATATATATACATATACATATATACATATATACATATATACATATACATATATACATATATACATATATACATATATACATATACATATATACATATATACATGTATACATATATACATATATACATATACATATATACATATATACATATACATATATACATATATACATATACATGTATACATATATATATATATATATACATATATACACATATATATATACATATATATATATATATATATATATACATATATACACATATATATATACATATATATATATATATATATTATATATATATATATATAGAAGTGAGTTCATATGAGAATGCAACTCTAATGAAAAAGTGAGAATGAGTTTTACACGCTATAACTCTTATTAATAAGTGATGTAACTCTAATGAAAAAGTGATGTAATTCCAGAAACAAAATATTTGAAAAAAAATATAAAAAAAAACAAAGTTTTTTTGAATTGAAATTTTTTTAGAGGGATATAACTCTAATGAATAAGTGTTGTAACTCTAAACCAATCGTGTGGTTGAGATTCATTCTCATTTCTCATGTGATCTTGCCTATATATATATATATATATATATATATATATATATATATATGAGTCCTTGGGCATTGCTTGGGCCTCCTGATAGGGTTGAGAAAAAGATGATGTTACGGCACGGCAGGTTTTGACCATTTCGCTCACGTCTTTCGCATTGGCAGGGAGAATCCAACACCAGTAAGGGTCTACTTCTTGCTTGAAGTCAAGTGAAGATGTGGCATCAGAGTCCTCCTTCCTACCTATAGTGTGCGTGTGTGGGTCTATCTTCTACTAGTGATTAACGTGCAAAAGCTTATTCGAGCTTGCCTGTAAGCCCTTCTAGAGTCAGATTCATGTATATATAGATATATATATATAGATATATATATATATATAGTATATATATATATATATACACACATATATATATATATATATATATATATATATATATATATATATATATATATATATATATATATACATATATATATATATATACATATATATATATTTATATATATATAGATATTTATATATATATATAAAAAAATGGATGCTTATACATGCAAACTGATTTTTTTTATTTATTTTTCTAAAACAAACAAAACAATATTTGGTTGGTTTAACATATCTACGAGTCAACAAGGCAAGAGAGAATACAAGCTTTTATCTAGCGTAAATGATAAGAAGGTTTGATTAAACCAATTGCATATACCAATTAATATAATTTATACTAAAACACATATAACTAATGTATACATAATAATTAAAGATCAAGCCACGTAAACGTACCTTGATAATTCACGAAACAAGAAAATAAACTAGTAAGGGAATGTTCTTGAACGAAATCCTCCTATTAATTATAAACTAGTTCTAATCAAAACGATGAACAATATATGAACTCTAAAAGAAAATTATGCTAAACTAACTAATTATAAACATGATTCATGCTCAAACAATTAAAACATATTTTTATAAAACTCAAAAAGATCAAAAACTAGGAATTAAAACAACTTGAAAAAAACCAGAGTACTTACAAAACCTCCCGCTAAAATTCCTCGGTGAAAAACTAAAACTACTCAAAGAGACTACTCACTTTAAGGAAAACTTTATAAGGAACTCTCAAGATTTTTGGTGAAGAGAAAGTGAAGAATTAGAGGGGTATTTATAGGGTAAACTAGGGTAGAACATAGGTAAAACTTTCCTAAATCATTAAAATTAGGGCAAAATAATTTTAAAATTTTTGCAACATTCTACAAAGCTGCCGTGCAGAAGCTGTAGAATGTAGCAAAAAAAATTTCTTTTTTTTTAAAAAAAATAAACTCTTCCCTTTATTTGTAAAAATTCTTTTCTTAAATCAATTTTGTTTGATTTTAAAGAGATTGTTAAATCTTCCCAAATCAATTAAAATCCCATACTTTCTAACTCAATATAAATCTTATAAAAATCTGATTTTATAAGATTTAACAAAATATTTTAAATATTTAAAGTTTTTAGTTTTATTTAAAAGAATCGATTTTTCAAAACAACACTTATAAAAAATCCGAAAATTACATAATAAAATGTATAATCTAATTTTATTACCCAAAAATGAATTTTGGATTTTATAAATTTATTTATCAAATATTTGTTTAAATAACTAATTAAATGAATAAGATAATGACATGAGCAACTATTGTTAAAAATTACTAAAATAACCTTTAAAATTCAAACTATATTTCCCTCCAAATGATTCCCTCCAATGTGATTTTAAAATAGTTTAAAATGAGTTTTGAAGATAAAATTTAAAATTGTTTTAAGTAATCTCAATAAATGCCTAAAAATACGGGGTATTACAGGTATGAGGCCAGTACGTCATTGAACTCAAAAACCGATCTCACTAGGCCGCTGAAGTATATATTACATGGTGCCGTCCATTTGGATTATCCTCGACCATTTTTATAGAATACTTAAACCTTTTTCCAACCTCTCCAAGAGCCAAAACAAACAGACATCCAAGAATTCCTCCTGATTTAGCCTCGAAATGCAGAAAAAAAATCATGGAGTATGCTAAATCTATCTATCCTGAAGTCGGGAGATAGAACACGGAAGGATCGATCCTCAAGCTTTGTCTATCTATCAGACAAGTTTGTTCATCAACCTTTTGCCAATTTCAAATTGCTTCATGCGTCAGAGTCAAATGAGTAGCTAAATCTTTGAAATTCCTTACCTTTGCCCTGCAATTTTTTATTTGGCAACAAAATGTTGTAGGCATGGCACTGTTTGTACGCTGAGTATGCTGACCAGGACCTCCTAGCCTGAGTACAGAAACATGCTCGGCACTGGTACTTGTGTCTGAGTGCTCGGGCTCGGTACTAGCAGTGACGTCTGATTTCTCGGGCTCTGTACTAGAACTGAAGTATGAGTAATGGTCCCCAAAACCAATCACAAAGATAGGGATATGCTCCTCGAAAACATCCGAAGGCTCCCCAAGTTGCCACACTCCGTGCCAGTCCTGATGATTATAAAGATGATCATGGGGCTGGCCATGATCATAATGATGATTGTGATGATGATGGTTGTGATGATGATCGTGATGATGATGGTCGTGATGATGATCATGATGATGGTTTGCCGAATCCATGTTAGTTGATCAATTTTTTTAATTCAACAAACATTGCACATATCTACTTGTTATCATTGATAAATCTATTTATTTCTTAAGTATCTTTGAACATATCATCTTGTATTTATCTCTTAGCCTATATAAAGGCGTTCACATGATTAATATAACTTAAGCTCACTTATAAACTTTTATCATTTTCAGCTCATTGTGTTTAATTGCAAGAAACTGAATCAAAGTCTCATTGAAGAAATTTATTTTTCTTCCGAATTTTCTACCCAAGACCATGGTGTGTTCATGAAACAATTACGCTTACTTGAGAAGCATTCGATTAGAGTTATTGTGGGAGTTATTATAAAACTTAGCTACCGACAACCGAGTTTCAGTATGATACAAATGAAGATGAATCCCCTCAAGTGCATCTTGGGAGAAAAAGAGGAAAGTCGAAAAAATTGGCAACGAGGGGTAAAAAAAAAAAAAGTAAGAGCTTGTCTTCTTGTATCGATGACCCTTGACGAGCAGACAATAATATTTCTCTATGAATTTGAGTATCTCATAACCCTTATGTTTTCGAAAAGTTACGTAAATATATCAACTAAAATGGATGTTATTCTTGGGCATAACCAATTCATCACTACTTTCCATGTACTTTGTAATCCCGAGATTCGAGAGTCAACCGAAACAAAGGAAGCAACCCAGATTATGATTGTTGTCACTTCTGAAAGTGCCTGTCTCGTCCAATTCTCTAATGAAGTTGAGAGATCAATTATTAATCTTAATTAGCAATCACTATCATCCTTGGCGGTATTTAGAGAAAAAATGATGAAGCCTTCTAGAAGTATTTGTCACATCGACATTGACAATAGTGATTTTCAAATAAAGGAAAAGAATATGGGAGCTATTTTACCAAGTGTCAATGTCGACATAGTAGAACAAAGAAAAAAAATGAGGGGATGATTCATGTGAATCATGCTTCTATATCCTATGGATGGTTACTTGTAAAGGTAATTCTCATGCCGCTCTTTGCTCGGTACATATATCATCCGACTAATCATTTCAAATTATGGTCTATGACTCTATGTTGCAATCCTTGATTTCTTAGATTGTTATGTAAATAATCAAATTTTAGAAACTTCAATTTAAGAGGGTGAAAGTTTAGATTTTATATTTTTGGTCTATTTTGCCATCACTGATTCCTTAGATTTGTTGACTTGATTACAACGATTGCATATTTTTGGTCTACGTTACATATTCTGGTCTATATTATATATTTTGGGTCTATGTTACAAGGACTACACATTATTGGTTTATGTTACATATTTTTGGTCTATGTTTCATATTTTTTATCTATGTGTCAAGGATTGCATATTTTTTTATATATGTTTCATATTTTTGGTCTATGTTTCAAAAATTGCATATTTTTGGTCTATGTTACAAGAATTGCATATTTTTTGTCTATATTATAAAGATTGCATATTTTTGGTCTATTTTACATATTAGAATTGGTTTAGCAACATAGTAGAATATGTTGGAACTTTTGAGATATATAGCTTCAAGGATTTTTCACTTCAAAATTTATCAATCCATAAAACCAAAAATTCGCAGATTTTTGGGTTGACAAACATTGTTCCATACCCACCAAGTTGATCAATTTTGTTTGCCGATTAGTTGATCAATTCCGCCAAGGATAAGTGTGATTGCTCCATTAAGATCACTAATTGATCTTCCAACTTCACTAGAAAATTGGACGAGACGGCAACTTTCAAAAGTGACGGCAACCATAATTTGGATGGCTTCCTTTTTTTTAGTTGATTCCCGAAGCTCGGGATTGCAAAGTTTATGAAAAGCGGTTTTAAATTGATTATGGCCAACAATAACATCCCTCCTCGTTGACATACTTATATAACTTTTCGAAAACATAAGGGTCTTGGCTCCTGGAAATAGCTTCCCGCCCTCGGTACCAAATCTCCACCACCTATTCTTGACATCCCTTAAACCGAGCAAGTACATATTGACTCTTTTATAGAGTAATATTAGTGTTTGCTCGTCAAGGGTCATTGATACAAGAACACTAGCCCGTATCTTTTTCGAAGCAACATTCATTTTACCCTTCTTTGCCAATTTTTTCGATCTTCCTCTCCTCTTCCAGGAGGCACTCGAGGGATTACATCCTCATCTGTATCATACTCAAACTCTGGTGTCGGTAGCGAAATGACATAAACTTCTTCTTTTGAAGGAAGTTCTGGAACTCCTAGAGTGACTCTGGTCGAATGCTTCCCAAGTGAGCGAAATCGTTTTATGAATACGTCATGGTTTTGGGTAGAATGTTCGGGAGAGAAATCAATTTCTCCGAGAAGATTTTGATTCAGTTTCTTGCAGTTAAAAACAATAGGCTGAAAATGATAAAGTTGGGTCTTTATACAATTGCTAAGAGATAAATACCAAATTTAATCTAATGACATGTTAAGAGATACTTACAAAATAAATAGACAAATTTAGCTAATAAAACATGAGGGCTAGGAGCATAACGTTTCTCAACTAGAATATAAGTTGGCAAGCAAAATGTTCTGTTATGGAAGAGATGAATATTTTTTTTATTGGAAAAATAATTCAATTCAACAATTAATAATAATTATTTTTAGAAAGTGATAGTAAAAAAGAGGTCAACACCATGCACTTTTAGGCTTTAGCAACCAACTATATATACAAACGCTAGACACTTTCCTCTTCTTCCTGCAATCCATCTAAGCTTCTCTTACACTACTCTAGTCTGTGACATTCTTGAATTATTGAAGCAGTGATTATAACCCACTACCAGTAAATGATTAAAAACAGTGATTAAACCCATCTAATTAGTGTTTATTTTGACAAGTAAAGTGTCATGCTATTCGTTAAGGATATGAGATCAAATACTGAACATTTGAAATGATATGATTTGTTGTACTGCTTAGCCTTGGCGCCATTAGAATTCATGAGTTCTTTTTGTTTGAGAGATAATGTCTCGATCCCAATTTATAGTGCTTATATTTCATTTTGGATGTTCTAAGGCCTCAAGGGTCTTCCAAAGTAAAGAACTTAACAGTATTATTGTTATTTCTTGATCCCCTTTATTAATAGCTTTGGTCGAGTACTTTTTAGTAAATCATTATTGATTTACGGTTAGTTTAAGCTCTGTTCACTTCTCTTCTTTGGTATGTATTTTCTAGGATTCATTGCGAGCATTTAGGGGTTAAAATTTAATCAACAAACCAGTGAGACAATGTGTGGAATTATACAGAGTACAAACAAAAATGATAATATCATAAAGACAAAGGTAGTAGAAAGAGATGATATTTCTTGAGATTATACTTGTTAGTGTAATTAGTCTGTCAAAATCATTGATGGTAATTGACAGAACATATCTTATTTTATTATGTGGTAGTCATTAGCCATCTAGCAATTTACGCCATGCCTCAAGTGTTTCATAGAGCATAATATTGTATCTTGGGTACCTCAAATAATAGTTTTCAGGAAAGAAAATAATTTAGAAAACCTAAAATGTTGAACAATGTAAGACTCTGAGCCACACTTGTAGGCTATAGCAGAGGTTTAGAACTTTTTTAATCAACATTTAGGGTTAATGCTAGTATTATAGAACTTCAGAATTTTAGATTATTAAGCACTCTATGTCCCTGCTTTTCCTCTTTATAGTAGGGATTGATAATTTCATACATGTTTTTTTTTTCAACCGTGAACATAGATTATTAATACCGAACAACTTTCGTGATCTTTTATTTCATTTCCGCTATGAGTACTATTGGATATTTCATATTTGCATCTGATATAATTTGTCAATGTCATCCATTGCTTTTAGAAAAAAAGCTTTTATAATTAATGTTTAAGATGGAAATCACTAGAAGTACATTGCAATAATGGTCAGAGTACACAATGCTGCATTGATTAATGACACTGAGCTTTCTTTCAACAGGTTGCAGCCTCGTGAAAAAAGGATATGATGGACTGCAAAGGGGTCTTTTTGGTTGGTTTCTTGCTCGTGAAGCTGTTCTTGTAAGATTACAAGGTTATTTCTTTTGCTCTTGTTATATTGATGCTTTCCCCTGGATGTATAATTATGTATAATAAATTGGGGTACTAAGCCTTAGATCTAAATGTATAATTCTAATATGTGGCAGACAGTTGCAGGCAGAAGCTCATTGGGAACCTCTATCATACATGTGGTTAGTTTCTATTTGGTTCTAAACCTTATGGAGTATATTTTTTTTTTGTGAAACATAGATGGTAGGGAATTTCATGGAATCTCCCTACTTTTACCTCCCTTTGTTATTCTGTTGCCAAATTGCTACTTGTCTCTTTGCCTTTTTGAACCATTTTTTTGTTGTCAGATTTGTTGCATTTTTCTCCTGGGCACATTGATGCATTTATAAGGAAGTATGCCCAATAGGTGAGCTAATGTAGAGAATATTGGTATTGACTTAATTGAGTGTAACAAAGGAACCATATTGACGAATAAATTTGAACTTTTGGGATGGGAATCAAGCAAAACTAATACTACTACTTTACTTTTGGGATGAGAATAAAGCAGAACTCATACCACTACTTTCTCAATCCATCTGAAGGGGGATCGTAAGTGGTTCTTTAATGTTCATACATTCAGTTCTTTTTTGTTGTAGTGAATACTTATTTTTTTATTTGCTGCATTCTTACGCCTTATTATTTGATACCAGGTATCTCCACTTATATACAAGTTATGATTGTTAATGTTAATTTATTTTCTTTAACTACATACTATTATATTTAATGACTTTTGTAGTTTTCATGATCAATGACTTGTTATTTTAAACAATGTTATTGTAGTACTATCATGACGCTCCTCCAACCTCTCAAGATAACATTGATGAACTCGATCAAAGAGGTGTATGGATTACATAGCGAGGGATCAACTCAAAGAATAGATGATGAATGAGTTTCTACCACAGTCCCTTCTTTGACGTACATATACATTTAAGATTTGAATATCAATTTTTGGATTTGGATATTGACATCATGTGGATGTGGCTTAGGCTAAATTTGATCTTGTTTATGATTTAGAATAATATTACTAAGTATATAGTAGTTTTTGGAAGTTTAGAATTATGAATATTAGAATTATTCTGTGATACAAAGAATTTCAGAAGTTTGGAATGTCATATTCAATTTATTGATTATAAGATTTTATGGGTTGAGTATTAATTATATAGAAGATACAGGTATTGTATCGTATGACATTGTTGTGCTGTGTGGTGCAACGCCTACTGCCAATAGAAGCGTGAAATGAGAATTTGATTATTTAAAAAAAAAACAAATATCATAGATAACAGTTATAGGTAAAATATGCTATATATATTATAGGAAAACATAACAGTTATTCAAGATAAGTGTTAAATTTTCCTTCTTTCAATTTATTATATAAATAACAAACATAACACTTATTTACAAAATATGTTATCTAGCGGTATAACTTGTATTATAAATGACTGTTATGTTTTCTCTAGCAAACATAACACTTTCATTAGGTGTTATGTTTTACTTTACATTACATTGACTTGGATAACACCTCAAAACAGTTATGTAAAGCCTTTTTTAACAGTTATCTTTGCCCTTTTTTGTAGTAGTGTAGAAACTTTTCAGGTTCCTTTTCTTCAATAGATAAAATCCAACATTTGGATTTCGAATTACTCGAATAATTAAAAATCGGCTGGACTAGGAAAACGGTACTTGTTATAAGAGTTAATTTATCTCCCATAGAAAAGAGGTGATTAGATTTAGGGGTTTGAAGTTGAAGAGGTAAATTAGGATTTAAGAAATTAGGGTTTGGGGAAGGGGTATAGAAGAGCGCCAATTCATATATACCGATAAGATTTTTTTTGCTTTACTTTCTCCGGTTGAACTGTAAACCACCACCATCTTTGTACGTGCCGTCTCGTTAGTGTTCAGACTGCTGAATTTTGAGTAGAAATTTTTTGGAGATTATGTTCTTGTTGATGAAGCCAAGTTGGTTGGCCTCTTCATTATGCGGAGAAGGCTTTTGCTTGCTTGATTTTTTATTTTGTTTAAAAAATACGTACAAGGAATTTTTTGTGTCGGATGTTTTTTTTAAAAATAAAAATAAAATAAATAAATATTGGCATCACAGTTGTTGAACATTTTATTAAATAAACTACAAATTTATTTGATTGTTTAAAGTTTATTTGTATGTTAAATTTACTTGTTGGGTGGATACATATCCTACCAAAACCATTTTTGCGGGCGGCTAAAAACATCTAAAAATGGCCTAATACAACAAATCCAGCTCTGAATCCATTATTAGAAAATTGTTCGTCCTTCCGGACATCTTTGATCAACGCGTCACTAGTAAATCACAATTTTGATAATTTCGTACGTTGTCTACCACTTAGGCGATTATAAATGAGCAAGATGAGAGATTACAAGATTTAAAGAACCACTATGGTGAGGAAGTTTATCAAACTGTCGTGACTGTGATGAGCGAGTAAATGAGTACAATCTTAGTGGCCGATATGCTATACCTGAGCTCTGGAACTTCAAGGATGATAGAAGGGCACCCATGGGTGAAGGTTTAGAGTACTTGGTGAATATTTGGAAATTACAGAATCTTCTTCCTGTGTAACTTCCAGGTTTTCACCAAGTACTCTAAACCTTAATTCACCCAAGGTTGCCCTTCTATCATCCTTGAAGTTCCAGAGCTCACATACAGCATATCGGCCACTAGAATTGTATGTACTCATTTACTCGCTCATCACAGTCACGACTGACCCCACACTAGGTCGGGCATGTTGTCACCAATGAGCTTTCTGGACTGATAAACTGACCGCACGGGCCAACACAAGTCCTTTCAATGCATTTTGTCCTCACTCATGCGCACCCTGAGAAACTTCCCATGAGGTCACCCATCCTAAGATTTCTCAACGGTCGAATTTCAGTTCTGAGTAGGTTGTTCGACGTTCGGGGAAGACCCCCAAAGAGGCTGTTACCAGTCCGTCGACCGACAGCCGACAGGTTCGGCTGGGACCCCCGTTCCCAGCACTCAGAGACAATCCTTTTCCTGATGTTACAAATCCATTTTTCCGACTTCATTTTCCTATATTGTTCCATTCAAACCATATAAATTTCGCAACTAACTTTGACAATTATAAAGTACATGTAATTTCTTCTGCTAGTAATACCCTAAACATATATTGAGAAGTTACACCCGAGTAGTTCTTAATATAGGAATTAAATATACAGTAGGAACGCGCTTTTATAATGTTATCGAACCTAGTTATAATAGTATAAACGCGTATTTATACCAGTTAATTACACCTCCTCATTTTGAAATTATCACAGGGAAATTCCACATTTAACTTCCCAAACTCAATAGAGGGAAATTCCAACTCTAGCACACTTGTTATTGCAGCTCGTTCAATATATCTCTTCAACGAGAATCAGAATTCTTGGTTGGTTATGGTAGAAGAAGTCGATCCTAGAAAAATGTCACCTTAACACCATTTTCCGATGGATACCTATTGTGTTTGGATACCGTCAGAATTCATATATGCTACGAAAACAGACATATATAAGACTGAAAACTTAACATTATAGTTATCAGGATGTCAATCGAGAATATTAGCCATAGTCGTATAATGCAGTTAATGTGCGTGGATTGTCCCAATAACCCGTTAGTCATCTTAAGTAACTTCTTTGGATTTGGTAACATTCCGAGTGAATAAAAATCACATTCCCAAGTAAATAAAAACAACAAATTCGAAAGTTTCATGAGATAGTTTGTTCTCAAGATCCGGTACACGTCTGTCTGACATTTTCGTCATTGGATCATTAGGAGTCAATTTGGTAAATGCAGAGTGTTATCAACACTTTATTCATCACAAATTAGTCAAAAGTTTCGCCTAGACATAGTAGATAAACAAACAACATTGATTCCAAAAAGAGAAAAGACATATACTCTTATTTTCCTTTTCTTAACTGTTGTGTATTTTTCTTACCTCTAATTTTACAATCTTTTGAAAAATAGTATAATATCTACCACCCATGCAATTATCTCATAAAATTATTATATAAAACAACGTAAATTATAGACTAAGAATATACTTATACCTTATTTGGTTGATCTTTTTTAGGATATAGAAACCGATTCAATAATTTGAATTTATTACTCCGTGTTTGATTTGGATAGTGGGTTAACCATTACCCTTAATTGAGGGTAACCCAAACCCCCAAATATTACCCTCCAAATTACAGGACTAACAAAATCCTTTCAATTCCCTTACAAGTGATTCTTTTTCATTGTTGAACCAAACACCCAATAGAAGTAATAATTTTTGTTACTCTTTCCCTCTACTTAATTCCATTCTCTTTCCATTCCTCTATTTGAACCAAACGCCTTCTTGAATTCTACCTCAAATATCATGTGAAATAAATTGATGGAGTAGAAGACAATGCAACAAATACAATCTCGAGCTTGGATAGACGTCTCACAGTGAAGTGTCAAATGATATCTTACAAAATTTTTGATACCAAAACTAAGTCAAATTGGTACCAAAATAGAGTCATTTGATACCAAAACCAAAGTAACTCTATTTTGGTACCAAAAAGAAATTTGGTACCAGGGCTACATATTGATACTTAATGACTTTATTTTGGTACCACTTTAACTTAATTTTGGTACCAAAATTTTATGAGATATTGTAATGATGTCATGAGAGATTTGCGAACCAAATAAGATATCATCTCTGTTGATTACATCATCAACCAGAAGTTTCATTTTTGGGCGAGATGTATGGGGACTTGGAAATTTGTAATCCAACGACCTTTATGGTCGATCCGTGCAATCTTATGTGATTGGTCCACAATCTTGGCCTTTCCAGCTCTTCAATTTCCTATAAATTCCTCTAACATAATTTTCACTCTCACTCTCTCCTCTATTATCATTCTCACCTAGAATCATTTTACTCTCTGCTGCCCACCTAAACATCATCTCTCCGCCGTTGAGCTGCAGGTGTTTGCTTCAGCTTTTATGGTCTCTCTGCCACCGTGGACTATGATTTTGGTAGGATATGTTTCCACCCAACAAATTAATTTAACATAGAAATAAAATTTAAACAATCAAATAAATTTGTAATTTATTTAATAAAATGTTTAACAGCTCTGATGCCAATATTTATTTAATTTTTTTAAAAAAACATCATATTCCTAGACCAGCTGATGTATCCTATCCCTAGCCTACCACATTGAGGCTCGTTTTGATATGTTTTTACTGCGTGTAAGAGGCAGAGAGTGAAGAATTGAAAAGGTCGTTTAATTGAAATTCTTACCAAAAAAGTGAAAAATAAAATGAGCAATCTCCATCTCAACCGTTCAGTTGTACACAACCTTATTTTTTGTGTTGATTTATATTTTATGAACAATTATCTTTATGAACAACAACTCTTATGCCAATATTATGGAATCATCACGACCACACGCAAAATGAATAGAAAGATGTAATAATTGAAACAGAAAATATATTAGGGGTTATGTTGCAGTACTTAGTACCTAGCTAGTAGAAGACAACGCAACAAATACAATCTCGAGCTTGGATAGACGTCACACAGTGAAATTTCAAAATGATATCTCACAAAATGTTTGATACCAAAACTAAGTCCAAGTGGTACCAAAATAGAGTCATTGATACCAATACCAAAGTAACTCTATTTTGGTACCAAAGAGAAATTTGGTACCAAGGCTACATTTTGATACTAAATGACTCTATTTTGGTACCACTTTAACTTAATTTTTGTACCAAAATTTATGAGAAGTCATTTTACAATCTCATTATAAATTACCAACACTTTTTCCACATTCTTTTACTAAGTTAATAACAATGAGTGAATGTCATATAGGCTCATAGTTGGTTAGCAACTCAGCATGCATTCACAAGTAATCAAGTAAGATGATGTCGTAAAAACAAGATCTCTACTCATTCATACTAATACACTGCACCTCTTCAACTCCTTGATGCATACTGTAATGATGTCATGAGAGATTTGTGAACCAAATAAGACATCATCACTGTTGATTACATCATCAACCAGAAGTTTCATTTTTGGGCGAGATGTATGGGGACGTGGAAAGTTGTAATCCAACGACATTTATGGTCGATCCGTGCAATCTTATGTGATTGGTCCATAATCTTCGCCTTTCCAGCTCTCCAATTTCCTATAAATTCCTCTAACATAATTTTCTCTCTCTCTCTCTCTCTCCTCTATTATCATTCTCACCTAGTATCCTTTTACTCTCTACTGCCCACCTACACATCATCTCTCCACCGTTGAGCTGCAGGTGTTTGCTTCAGATTTTATGGCCTCTCTACCACCGTGGGCTATGATTTTGGTAGGATATGTTTCCACCCAACAAATAAATTTAACATATAAATAAAATTCAAATAATCAAATAAATTCGTAGTTTATTGAATAAAATGCTCAACAGCTCTGATGCCAATATTTATTCATTTTATTTTTAGAAAAACAGCCTATTCCAAGACCAGCTGATGTATCATATCCCTAGCCTACAACATGGAGGCTCGTTTTGATATGTTGTTACTGCGTGGGAGAAAGAGAAGGTGAAGAATTGAAAAGGTCGGTTGAAATTCTTACCAAAAAAGTGAAAAATAAAATGAGCAATCTCCATCTCAACCGTTCACATGTACACAACCTTATCTTTTTTGTTGATTTATGTTTTATGAACAATTATGTTTATGCACAACAGCTCTTATGCCCATATTCTGGAATGACAAGAATCACACGCAAAATGAATAGAAAGATGTAATAATTGAAACAGAAAATATATTAGGGGTTATGTTGCAGTACACAGTACCTAGTAGAAGACAACGCAATAAATGCAATCTCGAGCTTAGATAGACATCTCACAGTGAAATGTCAAAATGATACCTCACAAAATTTTTTATACCAAAACTAAGTCAAATTGGTACCAAAATAGAGTCTGTTGATACCAAAACCAAAGGAACTCTATTTTGGTACCAAAGTGAAATTTGGTACTAGGGCTACATTATGACTTTATTTTGGTACCACTTTAACTTAATTTTGGTACCAAAATTTTATGAGATGTCATTTTACAATCTCATTATGAATTACCAACACTTTTTCCATAATCTTTTACTAAGTTAATAATTATGAGTGAATGTCATATAGGCTCATAGCTGGTCAGCAACTCAGCAAGCATTCACAAGTAATCAAGTAGGATGATGTCATAACAACATCTCTACTCATTCATACTAATACACTGCACTTCCTCAACTCCTTGATGCATACTGTAATGATGTCATGAGATATTTGCGAACCAAATAAGACATCATCTCTGTTGATTACATCATCAACCAGAAGTTTCATTTTTGAGCGAGATGTATGGGGACGTGGAAAGTTGTAATCCAACAACCATTATGGTCGATCCGTGCAATCTTATGTGATTGGTCCACAATCTTCGCCTTTCCAGCTCTCCAATTTCCTATAAATTCCTCTAACATAATTTTCACACTCTCTCTCTCCTCTATTATCATTCTCACCTAGAATCCTTTTACTCTCTACTGCCCACCTAAACATCATCTCTCCGTCGTTGAGCTGCAGGTGTTTGCTTCAGATTTTATGGTCTCTTTGCCAGTGTGGGCTATGGTTTTGGTAGGATATGTTTCCACCCAACAAATAAATTTAACATACAAATAAAATTTAAACAATCAAATAAATTTGTGGTTTATTTAATAAAATATTAAACAGTTGTTATGCCAATTTATTTATTTGATTTTTAGAAAAACAACCTATTCGTAGACCAGCTGATGTATTCTATCCCTAGCCTACAACATGGAGGCTCGTTTTGATATGTTGTTACTGCGTGGGAGAGGGAGAGGGTGAAGTATTGAAAAGGTCGTTTGAAATTCTTACCAAAAAAGTGAAAAATAAAATGAGCAATCGCCATCCCAACCGTTCACATGTACACAACCTTATTTTTTTTTTTGTTGATTTATGTTTTATGAACAATTATGTTTATGAACAACAGCTCGTATGCCAATATTATGGAATTACAACAATCACACGCAAAATGAATAGAAAGATATAATATATAATTGGAACAGAAAATATATTAGGGGTTATGTTGCAGTACATAGTACCTAGTAGAAGACAACGCAACTAATACAATCTCGAGCTTGAATAGACGTCTCATAGTGAAATGTCAAAATGATACCTCACAAAATTTTTGATACCAAAACTGAGTCAAATTGGGAGCAATATAGAGTCATTTGATACCAAAATCAAAGTAACTCTATTTTGGTACCAAAGAGAAATTTGGTACCAGGGCTACATTTTGATACTAAATGACTTTATTTTGGTACAAGTTTAACTTAATTTTGGTGCCAAAATTTTATGAGATGTCATTTTATGAGATGTCATTTTACAATCTCATTATGAATTACCAACACTTTTTCCACAATCTTATACTAAGTTGATAATTATGAGTGAATGTCATATAGGCTCATAGCTGGTTTGCAACTCAGCAATCATTCACAAGTAATCAAGTAGGATGATGTCATAACAACCTCATCTCTACTCATTCATATTAATACATTGCACCTCCTCAACTCCTTGATGCATACTGTAATGAGAGATTTGCGAACCAGATAAGACATCATCTCTGTTGATTACATCATCAACCAGAACTTTCATTTTTTGGGCGAGATGTATGGGGACGTGGAAAGTTGTAATCCAATGACCTTTATGGTCGATCCGTGCAATCTTATGTGATTGGTCCACAATCTTCGTCTTTCCAGCTCTCCAATTTCCTATAAATTCCTCTAACATAATTTTCACTCTATCTCACTTTCCTCTACTATCATTCTCACCTAGAATCCTTTTACTCTCTACTGCCCACCTAAACATCATCTCTCCGTCGTTGAGCTGCAGGTGTTTGCTTCAGATTTTATGGTCTCTCTGCCACCGTAGGCTATAGTTTTGGTAGGATATGTTTCCACCCAACAAATAAATTTAACATACAAATAAAATTTAAACAATCAAATAAATTTGTACTTTATTTAATAAAATGTTCAACAGGTCTGATGCCAATATTTATTTATTTGTTTTTAGAAAAACATCCAATTCCTAGACCAGCTGATGTATCATATCCCTAGCCTACAATATGGAGGCTCGTTTTGATATGTTGTTACTGTGTGGGAGAGGGAGAGGGAAAGGGAGAGGGTGAAGAATTGAAAAGGTCGTTTGAAATTCTTACCAAAAAAGTAAAAAATAAAATCAGCAATCTCCATCTCAACCGTTCACTTGTACACAACCTTATTTTTTTTGTTGATTTATATTTTATGAACAATTATCTTTATGAAGAACATCTCTTATGCCAATATTATGGAATTATAACAATCACACGCAAAATGAATAGAAAGATGTAATAATTGAAACAAAAAATATATTAGGGGTTATGTTGCAGTACATAGTACCTAGTAGAAGACAACGCAACAAATACAATCTTGAGCTTGGATAGACGTCTCACAGTGAAATGTCAAAATAATATCTCACAAAATGTTTGATACCAAAACTAAGTCAAATTGGTACCAAAATAGAGTCATTTGATACCAATACCAAAGTAACTCTATTTTGGTACCAAAGAGAAATTTGGTACCAAGGCTACATTTTGATACTAAATGATTCTATTTTGGTACTACTTTAACTTATTTTTGGTACCAAAATTTTATGAGAAGTCATTTTACAATCTCATTAGAAATTACCAACACTTTTTGCACAATCTTTTACTAAGTTAATAATTATGAGTCAATGTCATATAGGCTCATAGCTGGTCAGCAACTCAGCATGCATTCACAAGTAATCAAGTAAGTTAATGTCATAACAACATCATCGCTACTCATTCATACTAATACACTGCACCTCCTCAACTCCTTGATGCATATTGTAATGATGTCATGAGAGATTTGCGAACCAAATAAGACATCATCTCTGTTAATTACATCATTAACCAGAAGTTTCATTTTTGGGTGAGATGTATGGGGACGTGGAAAGTTGTAATCAAATGACCTTTATGGTCGATCCGTGCAATCTTATGTGATTGGTCCACAATCTTCGCTTTTCCAACTCTCCAATTTCCTATAAATTCCTCTAACATAATTTTCACTCTCTCTCTCCTCTATTATCATTCTCACCTAGAATCCTTTTACTCTCTACTTCCCACCTAAACATCATCTCTCCGCCGTTGAGCTGCAGGTGTTTGCTTCAGATTTTATGGTCTCTTTGCCACCGTGGGCTATGGTCTTGGTAAGATATGTTTCCAACCAACAAATAAATTTAACATACAAATAAAATTTAAACAATCAAATAAATTTGTGGTTTATTTAATAAAATATTCAACAGCTCTGATGCCAATATTTATTTATTTTATTTTTAGACAAACATCCTATTTCTAGACTAGCTGATGTATCCTATCCCTAGCCTACAACATGGAGGCTCGTTTTGATATGTTGTTACTGCTTGGAAGAGGGAGAGGGTGAAGAATTGAAAAGGTCGTTTGAAATTCTACCAAAAAAGTGAAAAATAAAATGAGCAATCTCCTTCTCAACCGTCCACATGTACACAACCTTTTTTTTTTTATTTATGTTTTATGAACAATTATGTTTATGAACAACAGCTCTTATGCCAATATTCTGGAATTACAACAATCACACGCAAAATGAATAGAATGATGTAATAATTGAAACAGAAAATATATTAGGGGTTATGTTGCAGTACATAGTACCTAGTAGAAGACAACGCAACAAATACAATCTCGAGTTTGGATAGACGTATCACAATAAAATGTCAAAATGATATCTATCAAAATTTTTGATACCAAAACTGAGTCAAATTGGTACCAAAATAGAGTCATTTGATACCAAAACCAAAGTAACTTTATTTTGATAGCAAAGAGAAATTTGGTACCAGGGCTATATTTTGATACTAAATGACTTTATTTTGATACCACTTTAACTTAATTACCAACACTTTTTTCACAATCTTTTACTAAGTGAATAATTATGATTGAATGTCATATAGGCTCATAGCTGGTCAGCAACTCAGCAAGCATTCACAAGTAATCAAGTAGGATGATGTCATAACAACATCATCTCTACTCATTCATACTAATACACTGCACCTCCTCAACTCCTTGATGCATACTGTAATGATGTCATGAGAGATTCGTGAAGCAAATAAGACATCATCTTTGTAGATTACATCATCAACCAGAAGTTTCATTTTTGGGCGAGATGTACGGGGACGTGGAAAGTTGTAATCCAATGACCTTTATGGTCGATCCGTGCAATCTTATGTGATTGGTCCACAATCTTCGCCTTTCCAGCTCTCTAATTTCCTATAAATTCCTCTAGCATAATTTTCACTCTCTCTCTCTCCTCTATTATCATCCTCACCTTGAATCCTTTTACTCTCTACTGCCCACCTAAACATCATCTCTCCGCCGTTGAGCTGCAGGTATTTGCTTCAGATTTTATGGTCTTTCTGCCACCGTGGGCTATGGTTTTGGTATGATATGTTTCCACCCAACAAATAAATTTAACATACAAATAAAATTTAAACAATCCAATAAATTTGTAGTTTATTTCATAAAATGTTCAACAGCTCTGATGCCAATATTTATTTATTTTATTTTTAGAAAAACATCCTATTCCTAGACCAGATGATGTATCCTATCCCTAGCCTACAACATGGAGGCTCGTTTTGATATGTTGTTACTGCATGGGAGAGGGAGAGGGAGAGGGTGAGGAATTGAAAAGGTCGTTTGAAATTCTTACCAAAAAAGTGAAAAATAAAATGAGCAATCTCCATCTCCAACATTCACTTGTACACAACCTTATTTTTTTTTGTTGATTTATGTTTTATGAACAACTATGTTTATGAACAACAGCTCTTATGCCAATATTTTGGAATTACAACAATCACACGCAAAATGAATAGAAAGATGTAATAATTGAAACAGAAGATATATTACGGGTTATGTTGCAGTACATAGTACCTAGTATAAGACAACGCAACAAATACAATCTCGAGGTTGGATAGACATCTCACAATAAAATGTCAAAAGGTTGTGATGTTCCTTGCCAATTAGCCTTAAAATAATGGAGATTCCCTAGCTCCGGTGGAATCTCCGTGCTTCAGTGCCATTTATGCTATTTTCTCCACCACGTGTTTAAGTTGGTACTATGCTTTGCACCCGTTTAAGGTTGTGATGTTCCTTGCAGTTGACCCCAAGGTGGTGCTTTTTTTAGCCAATTAACCCTATAAATTTTGGATCATATGATAGTACCCTTGACAAAGATTTTAGAGACACATTTCTTCATGTCATTATAAGTTAGATGTTTGGGAAATTCCAACTGGTAACCTTGTACTATTGAACATTTTCAATGGTAGACTATTTTTGTTTTTAGTTACAAAAATAACACTAAACTGAATGACTTTACAAAACAGTGACATTAATGACTTTAAAAATGTTAATTACACTGTTAAAGTTACTAAATCAACTAACCTTAGTTAACCTAGGGTTCGCCTAATAACCTACCCTCACCAATTTAATGATTGCAGTCATTAAAGCTTTAGTAAACCCCCACCCCTTTCATTTTGAAACAACTCAACTCACCCTTCCATCTCCCTTCCATCTCCCTTCCACTCTGTTTTCTTTACTTCAAACCATGTCAGAATTAAAATTATTTTCTCCATGAATCTCTGAACTTTTCTCCATGATTCCTCTAAAAAATCCTCCTTTTCTCCAAATCCTTAAAAATTAGTGATCAAGGGTTGAATGTGCGAAGGTTGATTTCTTGTTGCAGGGTTGTTGGTTCTTGAGTGATCAAGGGTTGAATATGCAAGGGTTGACCTCCAAAGTAGTAAATTAAGGGCAATTGGATGCAATGTAAGTAAAATCACATCTCATAACTAGTAATTTAGTTACTAATATGTTGCCCTATATTATGTGCTATGTTTTAGAGTTTTGTGGGGGGTTTAATTTGGTTTCTTTGGTAATTTTATGTTGGTTTTATTTGGTAGTTTATGTGCACTAATTTATGCACGATTATGTGAATCTAAACTTCAGTTGGTTTTTTATGAACCATGAGTTCATTGCTATATTAGTCTGAATTATGTGTTTATTTCGTTTCAGCATGGACATTGTTTTACTCAAATTTCAGTACAAGGGTGTTGATGTTGATGTTATCGTTTCGAACATTATTAAGGTTATGATGATTGACTTGATTATTGAGTATTGGAAAAAAGCTAATGATGCTAGCATTAGATGCCCTAAGAACCCTACATTTACATACCTTTATAGGATGAAACATATTTAGATAGTGAATGACAAAGACTTTATTAGCTGCAATGTGCAATAACCTACATGAAAAGAATGAGATTTTAATTTCATTTGGGTTGGTCAGGGAAATAAGCCCACACAGTTGGTAATTGCTGCTAGGAAGTTATGGGAATCACAAAACAAGGGAATGACATACTTGGGAGTGCTTCATAACCTAGTGCTTCACATCCTATTACTAAGTTGAATTCACAACCTGTTAGTAAGGAGGACCCACAACCTGTTAGTAAGGAGGATTCACAACCAATTTCCATAGTTTTCCCTACGGGAAGTGCAAGGTTTTTAGAGTGTAAGATTATAATGCAACACCAAAATAATGAAAATACAAGTTCCTCATAACCTAAAGTTACTCCTGTTTCGCAACCTAATGTCACTCCTCCTTCATAACCTAAACTCAGACCTCTTTCACAACCTGAACTCACTACTCTTTCACAACCAACTCCTGTTTCTTCAGATGTTGCTCATGTTTTCTCACCTAGGAGAAGTATGATGGTGAGTTAGAGTCAAAATAATATTCTATTAGATAATAGTATAAACCAATGTGTTGAGGAGAAATGGTATGACATCAAGCGTGATCCATTCCCATAAACTGAAGAGCAACATGTCAACAGTACAGGTAGAGGGTGTGGTGGGGAGAGAAGTAAAGCTAGAGGTAGAGGTAGAGGGAGAGGTAGAGGGAGAGAAAGGGTATTGAATACAATGCACCAAATGAGTGTTCTGTCCCTAAGAAAAGAAAGTGTGATAAGGGAAAGAAGAAACTTAATACACAAGAAGAACCAAGGGATGATGAATTTGTGGATGATGGATTATCTTCTGATGATGAAGAAGAAAATTCTTCTCCTTATAGTGATGGTAGTGAAAGTGATAGTGAGGAGTATGGTCCTATCTGATGATGAGGGCGATCTATCTGATGATGAGGGTGACAGCTTGGTGGATGAGGGTGATCTATCTGATGATGAGTATGGTCCTACTCGCTGTTTGTGGGTTTTCACTCGCCGTTGCTGGGTTTTCACTCGCCGTCTCTCACTCGCTTTTCGTTGCCTCTTTCTCGCCGTCTCTCACTCGCCGTTGGTGGGTTTTCACTCGTCGTCGCCTCTTACTCGCCGTCTCTCACTCGCTGTCTATCGCTTCTTACCCGCCGTCTCTCACTCGCCCTCTTCTCACTCGCCGTCTACGAACACCAGCCACAATCAAGCATTTAAATTTTTGGGGTTTTATCTAGATTGTAATTTTGTACCTTTTTAGATTTAGTGTTTCAATTTTAGATTTTTGTTTTCATTTTCATTTTGTTTTTCGTTTTAAAATTCTGGGTTTAAGTTTTGTATTTTTTAAACTTTATGTATATGTTTTTCAATTTTTATTATTTTTCAATACAATATTTTATTTTTTAGTTTTATGTAATAGTTTCTTTTTTTGTATGCTATATATGTAAAATTGTTGAAAATGTTATATATGAATAATTTTTTGGTAGAAAATTATGTTAATTCTGTGTATAGACTTAAATGTAAAGACTCAAGACTGAAATGCTGTCATAACGCTATACATGTTGCTATTTTTGTTTAAGACCCTTCTGTTATGGCTGATTTTTGCAGGATGACATTGACATGATGACGTAGTGACTATGACACTAAGACGCGACGGGAGGACGCGAAGACCAAGTTGTCTAAAACCCGTAACTAATTGTCCAAAAAATGAAGGAGTTCAACGCGGCATTTATTCAGCCAAGATAGCCGTTGATGGAAATAAATTACGTAAAGAAGGAAAGAAGATTTTGTCATGGGAGCTTGGTTAGGAGGATCTCCTATAATCAAGGCACCGTTACCATTGTAATGATCTAGGAATTCAATAGTGCATTGAATTAAAAAAAAGCCAAAGTAGAAAGATACGTCAAAAAACATACAAAAGCAAGAGGAATATCATTAGAATAGACTACTGAACATTTTTATACTAAGAGAAAAAGAAAGCATAAGCTCTAACGATTGTCGCTAATCTGTAATGACAGTCAACGATAGTAGATTGGTGGATCCATATCCACCCGCGGTTTTTACCCACCTTCATTGGGGTTTTCCGCGTCATCATCTTTGTGTGTTGATCCCTTTGATCCCCCTTTTTCGCATTCATTCCTTGCATTGACATATACATAATCTGGTTAGAGTGTCCCTAACTTTAATTCTGTCGTAAGAGGCAAATTTTAGCATAAACAGTTTGGCGCCCACAGTGGGGCATAACCAGATCAACTACTGTCCAAAATCCATCAAATGGGAGAAACACCAAGTCTCGATGATATGCAGAGGCTATACGACCAAATGAGGGAAGAGATGCTCGAAATGAAGCAAGCTAATGAGCAACTAGCCACTGACTTCTCATCGTCGCAAGAAAAGATTCAAATCCTGCAAAAGGAGCTGGCGTCATCCAAAGCCTCAAAGGTTCGACGTCGTGCCAATATGAACGACATTCCTCTTATGCAAAATCTTTCTGATTCAGATAATGCAGAATCCAAAGATGACACAGAGCTCGAAGACGAAGAACCCTCCAATGACGAAGAAAAGAATCCTGGTGGGGGAAAGCAGATCCCATGGTGAAGGGCATGATCCTGATCGAAAGGCAGAATAGGCGTCTCGTGAAGCTTATGTCCCAGCTCCCTGGAGCTCCAACACCAAGCATCGTAGAGCATCCTGACGGTTATGCAGAATCTCCGTTCGTAGAGAGGATCCGAAAGCCATACTCCCCAAGAAGCTGAATTTGCCCATCCTTGTCGCTAATTATGATGGTTCGACTGATCCAGGTGAGCATGTCTCCCAGTACAAGCAGCGGATGTGGCAAGCGTCAAACCCTTGGCACCTAGTGGAAGCCGGTATGTGCAAGTCTTTCGGAGCCACGCTCACCGGTCCTTCCCTCAAATGGCTTGGATCCCTGAAGCCCGGTAGCATTGGCAATTTTTCCACCCTCGTCAACAACTTCTACGAGAAATTTGAAGGCAGTCGCAGACTGGAAAAGCAGACGAGCGACCTATATGGCATCGTTCAAGGACCAAAAGAATCTGTTCGCGATTATTATAATCGCTTTAACAAAGAGATGATTAGCATTAAGGATCTTGATACTAAAATTGCTATTGAATGTTTCAGGAAAGGTCTAATTCTGCGACCAAAACTCTACAACCGTCTGACGAAGTATCCATGTCAAACGTTCGAGGAAGTCAAATCACGAGCATTAGCACAGATGAGGCTGGAGGAAGATGATGCCATCCTCAATACCATATCAACGCGTCGTGCGCCAGAAAATCCTAATGACCCGAAGGCTTTCGTCCCCAAGAAGAATAACTGGCGAAATCATCCATACAGTCGTTCAAATTAGGTAAACAATGTTACTGACGTTGTCAATGATGCAAGTAATGGCGCGAGGACGGAGTCACCATCCTTCCCAGATCTCGACTCTTATGGATTCTCCGTCGATGTCGGAGGCGTCGTAAATGACTTAACCAAAATCGGGGCACCCGTCCGTTGGCCAAGGAAAAGTGACCGACTAGAGGCGCAAACGATCAAACGAAGTGGTGTCGGTTCCATCATGATCACGACCGTAAGACGGGGGAGTGCATTGCATTGCGACGGAAGGTCGCATTCATACTCAATAAGGGACATCTCAAGGATCTCCTAAGCGACAAAGGCCAAGCATCCTTTGAGAGAAACCCTGAACAGTCCGTCCCGTCTGCATCACCGACGCACGTAAAGGTAATTAATGTAATTTGTGGTGGATCTGACGTGTGTGGAGTAATATACTCCGCAGCCAAAAGGCTAGCAAGAGAGGGCACCCCCTCGTCCGCCGTTTTTAAATCTTGCAGGTCGACAGAAGAATGAAAATTGGAAGCAATGGCAATTACCTTCGACGACGATGAGTATGCGACGTAAGCACCATGATGGACTAGTCATATCCTTGACTGTCAGTAATTGCCTGTTGAACGAGTTATTGGTCGATGGGGGCAGCTCGGCTATTATCATATTCAAAAGCGCCCTCGAAGGTATGGGATTGTGTGATACAGATATTACTTAAAAATCTACTGTTTTAGCTGGTTTCAGCGGAGAAACACAACACATTGTCGGAGAGATCACGTTGCCAACGTTAGCCAAAGGCGTCAACTTGTCGAACAGATTAAACGTCGTGGATTGCCCGTCAGGATATAACATCATCCTCGGGACCCCATGGATATACAAGATGAAGGCCGTCCCGTCGACTTATCATTAGACGTTGAAGTTCCCAACTAAGTGGGGCGACCAAGAAATAAAGGGCGAGCAGAAATCCGCAAGAGAATGTTATAGCTCGTCGCTCAAACCTCCAAAGGTAGCCATCTAGCAATTAAAGGGTGGATCAGAGCCCGATGCACCCAGTGAGAAGGACGTGGATGAAGTGATGCTCGATCCGTCCATCGTCGATCATGTCGTTCGAATCGGAGTGACGCTGTCGCAGGAAATACGAGGTCAGTTAATTGATTTTTTAAAGGCTAATTAAGATTGTTTTGCTTGGTCCCATGAATATATGACAGGAATCAGTCCCGACGTCATAACACATAAACTCAACGTCGATCCCGACTACAAGCCGGTAAAGCAAAAAAGACGCCAATTCGCGCCCGAGAGGAACCAAATCATCAATGACGAAGTCCAAAAGCTGATTGACACTGGAAAAATCCGTGAAGTAAAATACCCGGACTGGCTAGCCAAAGTCGTGGTCGTGAGCAAGAAGAACGGGAAGTGGAGAGTCTGCATAGACTTCACGGACTTGAACAAAGCGTGTTCCAAGGATCCGTTCCCTCTCCCTCATATTGACGCAATGGTTGACGCGACGGCAGGCCATGAGCACGAGCTCTTGACGTTCATAGACGTATATTCTGGGTACAATCAAATATTGATGCATCCGGACGATCAGGAAAAGACAACGTTCGTCACTAACAAAGGTATATATTATTATAAGGTTATGCCTTTTGGTTTGAAAAATGCAGGTGCCACCAACCAACGATTGGTCAACCAGATGTTCAAAGAACAATTGGGTGACACCATGGAGGTATATATAGACAATATGCTCGTCAAATCAAAACAATCAAGCGACCACGTCCAACATTTGACGGAAGCTTTCGACGTCCTGCGAAGGTATTGCATGAAATTAAATCCCACTAAATGTTCATTTGGAGTGTCTGCAGGAAAGTTATTAGGGTATTGTTATGGATGTTTTTTACAGGATGACATTGACATGTTGACTTAGTGACTATGACACTAAGACGCGACGGGAGGACGCGAAGACCAAGTCATCTAAAACCCGTAACTGATTGTCCAAAAAAGGAAGGAGTTCAGCGCGGCATTTATTCAGCCAAGATAGCCGTTGATGGAAATAAATTACGTAAAGAAGGAAAGAAGATTTTGTCATGGGAGCTTGGTTAGGAGGATCTCCTATAATCAAGGCACCGTTACCATTGTAATGATCTAGGAATTAAATAGTGCATTGAATTAAAAAAAGCCAAAGTAGAAAGATACGACAAAGAACATACAAAAGCAAGAGGAATATCATTAGAATAGACTCCTGAACATTTTTGTACTAAGAGAAAAAGAAAACATAAGGTAGAACGATTGTCACTAATCTGTAATGACAGTCAACGATAGTAGATTGGTGGATCCATATCCACCCGCGATTTTTACCCACCTTCATTGGGGTTTTCCGCGTCATCATCTTTGTGTGTTCATCCCTTTGACCCCCCTTTTTCGCATTCATTCCTTGCATTGACATATACATAATCTGGTTAAAGTGTCCCAAACTTTAATTCTGTAATAAGAGGCAAATTTTAGCATAAACAGTTTGGCGCCCACCGTGGGGCATAACCAGATAACCTACTGTCCAAAATCCATCAAATGGGAGAAACACCAAGTCTCGATGATATGCAGAGGCTATACGACCAAATGATGGCAGAGATGCTCGAAATGAAGCTAGCGAATGAGCGACCAACCACTGACTTCTCATCGTCGCAAGAAAATATTCTAAAGTTGCAAAAGGAGCTGGCGTCATCCAAAGCCTCAAAGGTTCTGCGTCGTGCCAATATGAACGACATTCCTCTTGTGCATGATCTTTCTGATTCAGATAATGCCGAATCCAAAAATGACACAGAGCTCGAAGACGAAGAACCCTCCAATGACGCAGAAGAGAATCCTGGTGGGGGAGAAGCAGATTTCATGGCGAAGCGCATGATCCTGATCGAAAGGCAGAATATGCGTCTCATGAAGCTTATGTCCCAGCTCCCTGGAGCTCCAACGCCAAGCATCGTAGAGCATCATGACGGTTATGCAGAATCTCCTTCGTAGAGAGGATCTCGAAAGCCGTACTCCCCAAGAAGCTGAATTTGCCCGTCCTTGTCGCTAATTATGATGGTTCGACTGATCCAGGTGAGCATGTCGCCCAGTACAAGCAGCGGATTTGGCAAGCGTCAATCCCTTGGCACCTAGTGGAAGCCAGTATGTGCAAGTCTTTCGGAGCCACTCTCACCGGTCCTGCCCTCAAATGACTTGGATCCCTGAAGCCCGATAGCATTGGCAATTTTTCCACCCTTGTCAACAAGTTCTATGAGAAATTTGAAGGCAGTCGCAGCCTGGAAAAGCAGACGAGCGACCTATATGGCGTCGTCTAAGGACCAAAATAATTTGTTCCTGATTACTATAATCGCTTTAAAAACGAGATGATTAGGATTAAGGATCTTGATACTAAAACTGCTATTGAATGTTTCTGGAAAGGTATAATTCTGCGATAAAAACTCTACAACCGTCGGACGAAGTATCCATGTCAAACGTTCGAGGAAGTCAAATCACGAGCATTAGCACAGATGAGGCTGGAGGAAGATGATGCCATCCTTAATACCATATCAACGCGTCGTGCGCTTGAAAATCCTAACGACCGAAAGGCTTTTGTCCCCAAGAACAATAACTGGCTAAATCATCCATACAATCGTTCAAACAATGTTACTGATGTTCTCAATGATGCAGGTAATGACGCGAGGACGCAGTCACCATCCTTCCCAGATCTCGAATCTTATGGATTCTCCGTCGATGTCGGAGGCGTCGTAAATGCCTTAACAAAAATCGGGGCACCCGTCCGTTGGCCAAGGAAAAGTGACCGACCATAGGCGCAAAAAGATCAAACTAAGTGATGTTAGTTCCATCATGATCACGGCCATAGGACGAAGGAGTGCATTGCGTTGCGACGCGAGGTCACATTCATTCTCAACAAAGGACATCTCAAGGATCTCCTAAGCGACAAAGGCAAAGCATCCTTCGAGAGAAACCCTGCGCAGTCCGTCCCGCCTGCGTCACCGACGCACGTAAAGGTAATTAATGTAATTTGTGGTGTATCTGACGTGTGTGGACTAACATACTCCGCAGCCAAAAGGCTAGCAAGAGAGGGCACCCCCTTGTCCGCCGTTTTTAAATCTTGCAGGTCGGCAGAAGAACGTAAATTGGAAGCAATGGCAATTACCTTCGACGACGATGACGTATGCGACGTAGAGCACCATGATGGACTAGTCATATCCTTGACTGTCAGTAATGGCCTGTTGAAGCGAGTATTGGTTGATGGGGGCAGCGCAGCTAATATCATATTCAAAAGCGCCCTCGAAGGTATGGGATTGTGTGATAGATATTACTTAAAAATCTACTGTTTTAGTTTGTTTCAGCGGAGAAACCCAACACACTGTCGGAGAGATCATGTTGCCAACGTTAGCCAAAGGCATCAACCTAGTCGACCAAATTCAACGTCATGGATTGCCCGTCAGCATATAACATCATCATCGGCACCCCATGGATACACAAGATGAAGGCTGTCCCGTCGACTTATGATCAGCCGTTGAAGTTCCCAACCAAGTGGGGCATCAAAGAAATAAAGGGCGAGCATAAATCCGCAAGAGAACGTTATAGCTCGTCGCTCAAACCTCCAAAGGCAGTCATCTAACAATTAAAGGATGGATCAGCACCTGACGCGTCCAGTGAGCAGGACGTGGATGAAGTGATGTTCGATCCGTCCATCCCCGATCATGTTGTTCGAATCGGAGCGATGTTGTCGCAGGAAATACGAGGTCAGTTAATTGATTTTTTAAAGGCTAATCAAGATTATATTGCTTGCTCCCATGAAGATATGACAGGAATTAGTCCCGACGTCATAACACATAAACTCAACATTAATCCCGACTACAAACCGGTAAAGCAAAAAAGACGCAAATTCGCGCCCGAAAGGAACCAAATCATCAATGAAGAGGTCTAAAAGCTGATCGACAGTGGAAAAATCCGTGAAGTAAAATGCCCGGACTGGCTAGCCAATGTCGTGGTCGTGAGCAAGAAGAACAGGAAGTGAAGAGTCTGCATAGACTTCACGGACTTGAACAAAGCGTGTCCCAAGGATCCGTTCCCTCTCCCTCATATTGACGCAATGGTTGACGGGACGGCAGGCCACGAGCTCTTGACGTTCATGGATGCATATGCTGGGTACAATCAAATATTGATGCATCCGGACGATCAAGAAAAGACAGCGTTCATCACTGACAAAGGTATATATATATTGTTATAAGGTTATGCCTTTTGGTTTGAAAAATGCAAGTGCCACCTACCAACGATTGGTCAACCAGATGTTCAAAGATCAATTGGGCGACACCATGGTGGTATATATAGACGATATGCTCGTCAAATCCAAACAAACAAGCGACCACGTCCAACATTTGACGGAAGCTTTCGACGTCCTGCGAAGGTATGGCATGAAATTAAAACCCACTAAATGTACATTTGGAGTGTCTGCAGGAAAGTTCCTAGGGTATGTTGTTATGCAATGAGGGATCGAAGCTAGCCCGGATCAAATAAGGGCCCTCATCAATATTCAGTCCCCAAGGAACGTCAAAGAGGTGCAGAAATTGACCGGTCGTGCCGCGCTAAATCGTTTCATATCCCGGTCGTCCGAAAGATGTCACTTGTTCTATGACGTCCTGAGAAAGAATAAAGGCTTTGATTGGTCGCAACAACATGAAGACGCACTACAAGAGCTCAAAAAATACCTAGCATCACCGCCACTGCTGTCAATACCTAACGACGGAGAAAAACTGCAGCTTTATCTTGCTGTGAGCGGTGTGTCCGTCAGTGCTGTCCTGACGCGAGAAGCAGAAAGTCAGCAACTCCCAATCTATTACGTCATTAGAAAAACTCATTTTGGCTATAGTAGTTGCTGTTAAAAAACTTAGGCACTATTTTGAGACACATACTGTCACAATTATGACTAACTACCCTATTAAGTCTGTCTTGCGACGTCCCGAATTGACAGGACGCATGAGTAAATGGGTAATAGCGGGCAGTGCGTACGACATTCAGTTTCGTCCCAAAACAGCCATTAAGTCGCAAGCCTTGGCACATTTTGTGGCGGACATTAGCCCAGAGCTAGAATTGCTCGCAAATGACGAAGTCGCGCAAATTAACCATGTAGACCACGAACCTTGGGTATTATTTGTTGACAGATCTTCTAATTTTCGTGGTGCAGGTCTAGGTGTTATGCTAAACTCACCACATGGGGGCAAGGTAGTACGAGCCATTTGCTGTGAATTTAGAGCGACGAACAATGAAGCTGAGCACGAAGCACTTATCGCAGCAATGACGTTAGCAGAAGACATGGGAGCAAAGGCGTTCAAAGTCTTCAATGACTCATTGTTGATAGTTAGCCAAGTCAAAGGAGAATTCGCAACAAAAGATTCTAAAATGGCTATGTACTTATATATAGCTCAGCGTAAGAGTAAAGTATTTAATGCATTTGACATTTTGCAGATACCAAGAGACCAGAATACGCAAGCAGATGCGTTGGCCAACCTTGGATCCTCCTTAAGGGACATTTCATTCACTTCCATCCCTATAGTCCATCTAGCAAACCCTGCAGTCGCTAGAAGTGATGGCGAAATCATCGCGACAACGACTGAACGACTTCAAGACGACCAAGATGTCGTTAGTAACGCAAGCAACGTCGTAACAACGATGTGGTCTAACGACGGAGCAACAGAATTGCAACGAGCTTGTCAACAACTTGGATACTATTGAGGAGTTATGCGACACAACACTGGTCCGTATGGCGGCTCAGCAGCAAATAGTCGCAAGGAGTTTCAACAAAAACGTTCAAGCCAAATCCTTTCTTGAAGGTGATTGGGTCCTAAGGAAAGTATTTCAAAACACACAAGAAGCTAACGTTGGTAAGCTAGGGCCTAAATGGGAAGGACCATACCAAATTAGTAAGGTAGTGGAGCCTACAAATTGGTCCGATGTGACGGAAGCTTCGTGCCACGTAGTTGGAACGCCACACATCTCAAACGATACTTTTTCTAAGTAAAGTAATTCGTTTTGTTTTCTCCATATTGTGAAAAAAGTAAATGATACTGTCATCATGTCTGCGTGACTAACTTTTAGCGACCTTAGTGTTCTCTGATTGTGTTTTGTTGTCTTTCAAGATAGTCATTCCCATCTGTTCCAATAATGACGCGACGAGTAGACTTACATCTTATTACACAGTAAAACAAGAGGTGACGATTGTCGCTATTCAAAGTCTTTCGAATTTTTCCTGCTCCAGCAAAAAGTTACGACAGAGGCATTGCCATTCAAAGCCACAATTTTCTACGACGTTCCATCTATTTTTCTAACAGTCGCATGTAAGTGTTTATATGTTTCTCATATGTATTCTAAGTTGCTAAGTCCAAACGTTTCGTCTGAACGACCAATGAAGGCTGACTAAGCGCCTGACTATGCCCTAGAAACGCAGAGTAACGACAGAAACACACGCATGTTGCATAAGCAAAAAACATAAGGTTAAATTCGCTAAAAAAAACACACAGTTGTCAAAGTTATGGCCACCCCCATGGGCGACCCAAAAGCATAGTTTTAAAGTTATGATCACCCCCATAGGTGACCCAAAAGTACAGAAGAAAAAGTCACTCCCTTGAGTGACCCAGAGCAAAGTTTGATAAAATTCTAAAGAACAAACGTAAAGAGGCATACGAGAAAACAACTAAAAGTCTAAGCGTCCAAGCTCTTGTCAGTCTTCTTTTCTGGCGACGCGACAGGTGACAGAATGACAGTCGGGGCTCCTTTCTCGGTCTCTAGGTCGAGTGGCACGTCCGACGCAATAAACCCATCATAGGATGGAGCATTCTCATCCGTCTTCGGAGGGGAATATGCCGTCACAGCTAAGTCATCCTCATCCATCAAGTCTTTCATTGATCCCATAAATTTAAGATAGAGGTATATGTCTTTTGTGGCGTCCACGACGCCGTCTTCTTCATTAAGAACTGGTACATAAGCTTGGCCCTGACCCTGGTAGTCACCTCGGCCTCGAGCAAGTTCAACTCGTTCTTTTGTCCGTCAACAGTCGCTTGGAGGGTCTGGATCTCTAGATACGAAGACTCTTCCAACTTAGACGCCTTGTCCCTTATTTGCTCCAGCTCTTCCCCATTTTTCTTCAGAGTTTCTTCCATCTTTTTTATAGTCGACTTGTAAGATTCCACCTCAGATTCCTTTGACTTTACGTCCGTTTCAGCCTTTTCGACTCTCTGCCTCATGGTCTGAAGACCTTTCATCAGTGTCGACATCTCCCTCTTAGCCATAAGGAGATGTTGTGTTGACTGTGCAAAGAAGAAAAGAAAAATGTCAGATCGTAACTATAAATTATTGGTTAACGACGTAACAACCATAGTTAAATTAAGCGACCTCACTTGGAAGAGAAGTTCCAAACCATCTGACATCATTCGAGGGAGGGTGTGCTCCCTTATCCTCTCCTCAGGATTAGGAAAGAGGAATCTGTCAGCTTCAGGCCATATGGACCTTTCCAACGACATAAAGTCGTTGGGGACAGTCACAGTGTATGATGGCCCACCCTTGTCAGGAGGGGCCAGGAATTCAGTCTTGCGCGTTTTAGGCGCAATATCTTATTCGTCGTCCAGATGAACGACGACAGCGATGTCCTTCTTCGTTGACATCGCCGATGCAGATACGATATCAACAGAAGATTCCCTCTTGCGTTTACGCAGCATTTCAGCCAATGCTTGACTGTCCATATTTCCCCTAGGACGCGATTGTGATGAATCTGTCAATAAACGTTTTAAGTCAATAAAAAATTCTGACGTCGTTATAACCTAAGGCAGAGAGAAAAAACAAACTTACCAGATGCCATAGATGAACAGCTGTCTTGGTTAGCAAAAACGATTCTTCTAAATTGCCTATCCTCCTCTAGTACCTCCAGAAACTTGTCGCAGAGACTCTGAGATTCGTCGCGGTGCGTTAGTAATTTTGGGCTCAGACCTTCAGAAGAAACGATGTAAGATTAATGTTAACGACACGACGCAAAAGAAAAAAATGATTGAAATTAAACAAACCTTCAGTGTTCCAACCACCAATCAAGGATTTTTCGGCTTCCCCTAGAGATGATTTCTTCACAAAAAAAAATATGTTCTTCCATCCTCTGTCGTTTGATTGGACTCCCCTAACCAAAGGCTCTAGTCTCGCTTTTGCATGTAGGCTATCCTATTTTTAGCCTTAACCCTAACTTCATAATAGAGTAAGAGGTCGTGAAGAGTAAAGGCTTCATCCCACAGCGCCGTCACTCTGTCAACGACGCTCATAATTCGTCAGACTTGAGGCGTTATCTTCCTACGGCTGATCTGGTAGATCTGCATTAAGTCTCTTGCTAGGGGGGGGGGGGTGAAAGGGAGTCTCAGGCCTATTTTAAAAGGATAGTCGTAAAGTACCACCCAGGTGGTGGGGCATGTCTCTGGCAATTCGTCCGACTCTGCGTTTCTAATGACTGTGTTGTCGGGCAAATTTCCTAACTCTAGAAACCTCATCATGTCTTCCTCTGACATGGTCAACTGTTCATCCTCATTTTTGCTTCTTTGTTCTACGACTTTCTCCTTACCTCTCAATTTTTCCTGGTTTTTTACGAACGTCCTAATGCTACGCCAACTAGGTGCCATGGGTGCAATTGGGGTGGAAAGGAAAAGTGCGAATTAAAGAGACTAATGGACGGAAAGTAAAAGATTAACTGGTACCAGAGATCAGTTTTCCAGCGGAGAGAATTATGGAAGTTAAGGAAATTATCTTGCTTTAGAGAGAGAAAGATTTGGTGGTTTGAAGTTTTCAACCGCCCACGGCATTTATATCTCCAAAAGCAATCATCATTTTGGGCCAACGGTTAGAAATTAACGGCTCTTAAAAAAAACTACCTTTTTTGAGACCTTTGGGCTGCCTTATTGATCGTCTTTCTTTTTTGCTAAGTATTTCCATAAGATATTTTCTATACCTGTCATGCAATATTTTTTCTGTACTTTTTGGCTAAAGTATCTTGATTACATTGAAGATATTTTGCTTAATTCTTTTATTTTTTAACAATTGTCTCATGGTTTTTGTGTTACCCTGATTCGACAATTGGGGGCAAACTGTTATGGCTGATTTTTGCAGGATGACATTGACATGATGACGTAGTGACTATGACACTAAGACGCGACGGGAGGACGCGAAGACCAAGTCGTCTAAAACCCGTAACTGATTGTCCGAAAAAGGAAGGAGTTCAGCGTGACATTTATTCAGCCAAGATAGTCGTTGATGGAAATAAATTACGTAAAGAAGGAAAGAAGATTTTCTCATGGGAGCTTGGTTAGGAGGATCTCTTATAATCAAGGGACCGTTACCATTGTAATGATCTAGGAATTCAATAGTGCATTTAATAATAAAAAAGCCAAAGTAGAACTTACGGCAAAGAACATTTAAAAGCAAGAGGAATATCATTAGAATAGACTACTGGACATTTTTGTACTAAGAAAAAAAGAAAGCATAAGCTGTAATGATTGTCACTAATCTGTAACGACAGTCAACGATAGTAGATTGGTGGATCCATATCCACCCGCGGTTTTTACCAACCTTCATTCGGGTCTTCCGCGTCATCATCTTTGTGTGTTCATCCCTTTGATCCCCCTTTTTCGCATTCATTCCTTGCATTGACATATACATAATCTGGTTAAAGTGTCCCTAACTTTGATTCTGTCGTAAGAGGAAAATTTTAGCATAAACACCTTCCACACCACTTTCTGATGCGGTCCTGTTTAAAAATCGCATCAGATTCTAACGAATGTGATGTGGTTTTGGACCGGATCAGTATTTATCTCAATACTGCTACGAGCCCATCAAATGCGTACCAAAACCGCATCAACAAGCCCGATTTCGAAAGAATCAGATGGGCTTTTTTCCACTAATGCATGGAGGTCATGATGTCTCATATGCATACTTACCCCAGTATCGTGATATGATAAGAGAGACAAACTCACAATATGCTGCATTTTGTGCATGCTCTCCTAAAACTGACCCAGAGAGGCCTTTACACTTTTCAAGCATATTTATTTCATTTAAAGGGGTTTTGGATTGATTATTTGCTAAGTGCATAAGTCTTTTTGGAGTTGATGGTACCCATTTGAAGGGCAATTATGGGGTTGTTGCTTTCTGCAGTTGATCTTGATG
The DNA here is from genome assembly GCF_026745355.1 of Beta vulgaris subsp. vulgaris. Lineage (NCBI taxonomy): Eukaryota > Viridiplantae > Streptophyta > Magnoliopsida > Caryophyllales > Amaranthaceae > Beta > Beta vulgaris. The sequence goes on along the minus strand of NC_079209.1, from coordinate 39,628,528 downwards.
TCAACAATGAACTATTCCCATTTGCTTGCGCAATAGTTCAGGGTGAAGATGCTGAGAGTTGGATGTTTTTTGTATGGCATTTGAAGAACATTCTAAAAGACATTAGAAGAGGGGATGATTGGCATATCATATCAAACAGGAAAAAGGTAATTAATAGGTTATATAAACTCATACATATTTGTTTCAAACGTTTCTTACTTAATTGATGTAGAAACTGATCCTGTTTGTTCTTGTAGGGAATTGACCTTGCATTGGTTGAGCTTTGGCCTAAAGCTGGTAGAAGATATTGTTGCAATTAATTGTGCAAAAACTAGAAGAGAAAGTTTCCTAGCCCACTTATGTTTAATCTATTTTCGAAGGCATGTGGAGCTTATTCTAAGTTCACATTCAAGAAAGCTATGGAGCAGCTATAAAAGACAAACCGTGCAGATTTAATGTGGTTGTCAAAGGTAGGAGACCAATCAACATGGTCCAAACATGCTTTCAAACATCACATTAAATTAGATTTCAACAAAACAAATTTTTTAAAAGTTTCAATGCCACATTGGGCATTGATAGGTACATACCAATTCTGACCTTACTTGAAGGTAAATAACATACTTGCTCTCACTTCAACCAACTATCAGATTTATGCACCTACTAAACATTTATATTGTTTGTCATTGGATACATGCAGGCATTAGAAGAATGACCATGGTCAGACTTGCAACTAGAAGGTAAGCCTATGAAGATTGGAAACAAAAAAGACATCTGCCCCAACATAATAATGAGACTGATTGTTCTAAGCCATGATTCTAGGACCTGTAGAGCTTATCTGTCCAGTGAAGGTGAATTTGAGATTCACTAGTAGAAAAAGGTCGATTTGCGTCGGACCTGGGACCCCTATTTGCGTCGGACTTGGGTCCGACGACACAGGTCTCAACACATATGACCTATAACTGTTCTACGTCGTATGCGAAAACGACGCAGATGTTTTAGCTATTTGCGTCGCACGTTGAATACGGTGCGACACAAATTGGTCTTCCCAAGACACAAACTACAAACTACAGGCGGGATATAAGGGGAATTTGTATCGCACATTACACGGGGTGCGATGCAACTTAGTCATCTGCGTCGCACTTTGCGCCATGTGCGACGCAAATGACCTAATGTGAAAAATAAAAAAAACGCAGTACCAAAGCATGAATGCTTTAGTAATGCATTCGAGGAATTCAGTCTTGCGCGTTTTAAAAACCTAGATCTAACAGCATCAAACAAACCGATTGAAACAGCATCAAACAAACCGATTGTATAATCACTTTCACGAAAAAATTGAAACAATAATACAAATTGTTCTTCGGTAATACAAATAATACAGTAATACATGATCTAACAAACCAGTATCATTAATTTACAAAAAAAAAAAGAATCATCTCCTAAATATTCAGATCTAAAAATTATTAAAATAAAAGAAACTGATTGTATAATCACTTTACAAGATCTAACAAACTGATTTTATTTGCAAAGACTTTGGCGCCAGTGTTCGTTGAAGAAGGAAGAAGAGATGTGCGAAGACTTCGGAGAAGCACGAACACAATCGCAATTCATCAGTTCTTCAGTTTGAGAAAGAAAAAAGTGCGAAGTGGGTCGGAGAAGCACGAAGTCGCCGGAGAAGCTTGAAGCACGAACTCCGACGTATTTTTCACTGCAAATTTTCAAAATTTAACTCAAAATCAATAACAATTATCACAAACAGAAATTAAACAACATTCAACTCATGAAGAGAAAGAGAAAAGGAGAAGAAACAACGAAAAAGTTGAAAGAGCGGCGAGGAGAGAGAAGGAGAAGCAGTGAGAGAGGGTTTGAGGGTGAGAGAGATAGGCGCACTGAGAGAGAGGGTTTGAGGGTTTGAGTGTGAGAGAGAGGCACAGTGATAGAGGAGGCGGGTGTTTTAGGGTTTGAGGATGAGAGAATATCTAAAAGGCGCAGTGTTTTAGGGATTTAAACAAGTGAGTTGGTCCTTGGGCTGATCTGTGTCGGATGGGCTAAGACGTCCGACGCAAATTAGCCTTTTGCATCGCACATTACATAAGTGCGATGCAAATAGGGTTTTAATTTTGTTCACTGGACACAGTGATGTGCATCGGTTGGACCTCAGTGTTCGACGCACATGAGCGATATGCGTCGCACATCAATAGGGTACGATGCATATAGCTCATGTTTTGCGTCGCACTCTTCATAGCATGTGACGCAAATTATATTTTTGTGTCGTTTTGCCTTTCATGCGACGCAAATCGTCCTTTTTATACTAGTGATTGTTGATGGTAAATCAACACTACCTGTGAGCTTGAACAACTAGACATGTCTTTGTAGGCATGGCAACTTAGTGGTTTGCGTTGCAAATATGCCATGAGGGCAATACATGCCATGAGAGAGGATCCATACAAATACGTTAGCATTTGGTATTTTGTGCAGCTTCACAAGAAAGCTTATTCAGGAAATATAAAGTCCATCCCAGATCAAGAACAGTGGCCAGAGTCCACTCATCCACTTATTCAGCCACCTACTTTAATGATGGGCATTGGAAGGCCATCAAGAAAGAGGAGGTTGAAGGAAGATGAGAATAGGAAAGGGAAGAGATCAAAGACCATAAGGTGTAGCAAATGCAACACCTTTAGGCATAATGCTAGGACATGTAAGGGAGGACCCACTAGTAAAGAGAAAGCTGTAACAGGCAAGAAGAAACCAAACAAGGAGAAGAAAATTGGGCAATCATCTTCACAGCCTGCACCCACTATTGAGCATGGGCAATCAACTTCCCAACAGGTTCCAAGAAGCAGACATGTTTCACTCACTCAACCAGCTGAAAGTCAACAATACTATAGTCTAACAATGTAGCTTTTGAACAAATTGGTTTGTTTAAGGACATCTTGTTGTATTGGAGCATTCAGTTGCTTTTGTTCGCCTTAAGTGAACATGTTTTAGGCTCTAAGTTCAGGTTTTATACTTGGTTTATTTTAGGTCTCAATTGAATCATATTTTGTATTTGGTTTATTTTGGTTTTGAATTGAACATGTTTCATATCAATCACATCTCATTTTAGATGTATGGTGCAACATCTAAATTGGTCAAAATATTGTCTTTTATTCATATTCCATAGTTAAGTAATTACATCAGGACCTTCAATTTATCCTGACATGAATTGAACAAAATTCATCATTACATAAGTCACCATGATTGATCACCCTTAACATAGTCATTACATCAGGACCTTCACTACTTCAACAAAATAAACACTAACAAAATGAAATACAAGATAATTGTCATTCTAAGTACACCTTTAACATAGTTGAATATATCCTTCACTTGGTCAACAGTAGCATTCCCGGTAAGCCTAATTTCATGCACCCTCCCAATTGAACAAACATCAACTTCCTCACCATGCTTGCTTACATCATCTTCGATCATTAACCCAAGAAAAGTAGGAGCACATATTGCATTTAAAGTACAACCTGCCTAGATTTTTTGCTGAATCAGAAACTCGAACGTCACATTTTCGTAGGGAATAACAGTTGCGAGCCTTCATCTTCACCCACTGCGCTTGTTGATTGTTCTGAGAAAATTATGAGAGGGGCGACGTAAAGTAGCCATTGAAGATTTCTGCAGAAGGGGGATAAATGGAGGAGATGAGTGTTTTTGGGGGTGGAGGAGAAGATCTGCTTGCTTAAATGGAGGAAAAAGGATCCAACTTTTTTGGAGGGAAAATGGTGGATGAGTTTTGAAGGGAGGATGAGTTAGGATAGGTTATTAGGTGACTAGGTGAACCCTAGGTTAACTAAGGTTAGTAGGTTTTATTAACTATAACAGTGCAATTAACGTTTTTAAAGGCATTAATGTCACGGTTTTGTAAAGTCATTAAGTTTGGTGTTTTTTAAACTAAAAAAATAGTCTACCATTGAGAATGTTCAATAGCACAGGGTTACCGGTGGGAATTTCCCTAGCGGCCCGTTTGGTAGTCGGGACTAAAAGGGCTGGAATGGTAATGAAAATTTCATCATTACCGTGTTTTGGATGTTTGGTAATTCGGAATGGTAATGCCTAGTAATAAGATCTAGTAATGAAATGGCTTAATTATCCTATTTTTATTACCAGCTTGATACTTGGTATTAAGGGAATGGAAATGCGTCATTCCTAAGGTAATGACCAACACGCGCACGTGTCTCTCATTAAAGTTGAATTGCTAGGAATTAACACGCGCAATATAAAAGCCCTCATTTTCTCTCTCCTCTCATAATCTCATCTCAGCCGATCAAAAACCCTAGTTTTCTCTCACCTTTCATATCTACATCCATGGCTGTCGGATGATTTCATCACGATTTGCTCGAATTTTCAGTTGAATTGAAGTGAATTTCAATTGATAATTTTAGTCATTTGAATAGATTTTCAGTAAATAAATTTGTATTAAAATTTTCGACGAAGATTTCAGTCCTTTTGATACGTTTTCTTCTAGTTTATATTTTCTCTTCGAATTTGAGAGTAGATCTGATTATCATTTTTATATTGATATTTTGTAGCTGATTGTCGTTACGTTGAATTCGAATTTGTTCTTTGTTCAATTATAATTGTATGTGAATCTACTTGTTCTAATCTGCTTGTTTTCTTTCAAATCTGCTTGATTTGAGTGTGAATCTGCTTGTTTTAATTTGCTTGTCTTCTTTCAAATCTGATTGTGTGAATCTGATTGTTCTAATTTGCTTGTTTTCTTTCAAATGTGATCATGTGAATCTGCTTTTGGTACTTGACTTTCATGGATTTTTGCCCCAAAATAAGTTTACAACGTCATTAACCCTACTTCGCAAGGGTTGTGGTGGTCAATATGTAGAATGCAACAATGCTTGATGACTAACCAATTCAGACTGGTTTTGAGCTCTTATAGTGCTATTTTTTTTTTTAACATGTTGAGCTCCTATAATGCTGTTTTTTTTTTTTTTACTATGTCTGGTTTCAAGATCACCAGTTTTGAAGATGAACTTTCTGGTTTTGGTTATTAATCTGGCAAGAGTAGTGAAAATGGGTTCTTCTAATCTCTCTGATTGTGTGAATCTGATTCATTTGCTTTTCTTTCAAATCCGATTTTGTGAATCTGTTTTGGTACTTATATTTCGAAAGCAAACTGTGAAAAAACCTTGTATTATAGCATGAAGCAATCATAAGTATTTGCCTATCAGTCTTGTGGGTAGATCATATATGCATTCACCAAATGTCACATATGATTGCAGGTTAATTAAGTTAACTACTACAGTCCTTTATCCTCTGGTTAAATTTTACATCCCCACCATATTATTGTAGCCTCTGTCCATATATCATAGTTAAAAGCATCATATGTAAATATGGGGTGTGTTCAATACATTTAATTTTGACCGACCTGAAGTAATCTGAACTTGTTTTAGAACTTGTTAAAACTTATTGGAACTTGTGTAAATTGATGTGCTAGTGCAATAATAAATGCTTATATTATGCTATAAATTTTTTCCCTAGTGATGGCACGCTTTCAACGGTCTTCTAGGGAATTTTTGTTTTTATGGTTTGCTATGAAGAGACGTAGCATAAGAAGAGTGATCGTTATGATATTAATCATGTTGACTTATATTTTAAGGAGACGAGTACGAAGGATGTTGAGGGAACCTAGTACATATAATCCAATTCAATCATGTTCTTGCCTATTTAAGGAGACGAGACGAGTACGAAGTATTTGCCTATCAATCATGTTGAACAACTTAGGATGGATCGTCACACATTTAACATCCTTTGTTCATTGGTTCGTGAAATTAGAGGGTTAAGAGATACTAAGAATATGGTAGTGGAGGAAATGATGGCTATGTTCTTGCATATCCTTGCATTTGAGGAGAAAAATAGAGAGATTAAATATGATTTTCAGAGATCGGGAGAAACAATTAGTAGGCATTTTCATGATGTTTTAAGAGCAGTACTTAAACTTTCGAGAGTTTTACTCAAGAAACCCGAGCCGATTCCTGAGGATAGTACTAATGAAAGGTGGAAGTGGTTTAAGGTAACAATATGCCCTTTTTTCCATTTATTGAAAGGGTTAGTTCTTTACTTGTAAATCTGATAACTAATATTTTTTTTTTTGAATTGCATTGGCGCTTTAGATGGGACTTTAATTGATGTGACTGTCCTTGTTGATGACAAATCAAGATATAGGTCAAGAAAAAATACTATTTCTACCAATGTTTTAGGTGCATGTGCACCAGATTTGCAATTTATATATGTGCTAGTTGGTTGGGAAGCATCTGCGACCGATGGAAGAGTACTTCGAAGTGCTTTAGAGAGAGATAACGGGTTGAAAGTTCCTAGGGGTGAGATGTCAAATTTTTAGTATTTGAATTGAAGTTTACATAGAAGTGGATTATATTGAATTTTGTTTCTTTTTCTCGTTTTACATTGGTAATTATTATCTAGCTGATTTGGGGTATAAACATTGTGAAGGCTTCCTTGTCCCATATAGAAATATATGTTATCATGAATGGAGAAGGGGATTTGAGCAACCAAATTCAAAGGAAGAGTTATACAACATGAAGCATGCTTCAGTTAGAAATGTGATTAAAAGAGCACTTGGATTATTCAAAATGCGATGGGGAGCTCTTTCTAAAGGCACAAAGTAACCCCTCAACACTCAAATAGATATTATATTAGCATGTGTTTATATACACAACCTCATTCGCCAACAAATGGGGGTTGATCCTATGGAAGCAGAGTTAGATGAATTTATGCAAGAATTTGATGATGAAGATGAAAATGATGTGGACTTGATTCAAACTTGTGAGACTTCCCCTGGACGGACTATCTTTAGAAATAATTTAGCACAAGATATGCATAATGTATGGATGGCTAGGAGACATCATCAATGATGATTAGTTTATGACTTACCCCATCTATGGATGAGAATACTAGCTTTTAATTTGTATTTTTACGTTTTGTTTAATGGAAGTTGTTATCCTCTTTTTTTTTGTTATAACATGAGATGAAGCATGATTCTTTGTCGTTTTATCAGGAGGTTTTAAAGTTGTCTTGATTATATTTCAAGTGCTTGAACTGGATGCTTGCATTGTAGTGATATAGTTTAATTAGGTGTGATTTCTTTTTAATTATTATTGTTGATGTTGTTTACTCTTTTTAGAGGAGAAAATGGGTGATGATGCAAGAGGCAGAGGAAAGAATAAGAGAATGTGGACATCGATAGAGGAGAGTGCTCTAGTTGATATCCTTGTTGATATGCAACATTCAAATTGGAAGTGTGACACTGGCTACAAAACAGGTTATCAATCTCATATCGAGAAAAAAAATGCTTGAGAGATTCCCTTACTATGGCTTGAAAGGTAAGCCACATATTGAATCTAAGATTAAGATTTTGAAGAGGCAACTAGGGTATATCCTTGAAGCACAAAAACAAGCTAGCGGGTTTGGTTGGGATGACGAGATGAAAATGATTACCGGTGAAAAAGAGGTTTTCATGGGTTGGGCTCAGGTAAGCTAATATTGCAAAGCTCTCAAAATTCAATTAATCTGTTCTTCTTCTTACATTCTTCTTGTCCACTATTTAAGTCTATATCATACTCATGATATTTTGGTGCTGATATTGGTACTATTTGAGTGTTGGTTTGAGGTTTGGTTATTGTAGTTCAAGTGTTGATTGGGTTATTTGTTTAGGGTCGTGATGGGGCTTCCGCTCTTTATATGAAGCCTTTTCCACTTTATGAGAAGTTATGTGAGATTTATGCCAAGGATCGTGCAAGTGGGAGTATGTGCAAGGGCCCTAGAGATGAAGAAGGAGATAACAACAATGAGGGTGACAAGCAAGGTGATGGCTCGACTAGCTCTACAACTCAAGCAACTGAAACTTCTAGTAGTAGAGGGGATCGTAAAAGAAGAAGGGAAATAGAAAATGAGAAGCTTGGTGGATTGTCAAAAGCACTTGTTTCTCTAATTGATGTTGAGAAGGAGTCCACCGCGGTTATGAATGATTTGAAGAAATCATTTATGCGTGATGTGGAGATTGGTGAGAAGAGAACCAAGCTTTTTCAAGCTTTGAGCGGACTTGAAGAATTGTCTCCTATGGAAATTGTTGAAGCTTCAACATCTATCGGGTTGGATGATAAAAAGGTTCAACTTTTCTTTAGTATGCCTGATGATTTCAAAGTTATGTTTGTCAAATCTCAATTGAAAAAGTAATTAGGATCGATGAATGGAAGACATATTTAGTTTTTCTATCGAAGAGATGTGGATTGTTGTTTGACTAAATGTTTAAGTAATGACTTGTCGTTTTTGTGGCATGGACTTATGATACTAGTAATTTTGAAAAAACTTGAAGATCATATGTTTCAAAATAATTATGTTTGATGTTATAGTTGGTTGCAATTTTCATTTCATTTTAATAAAAAATGAGTTTTGTAATATTTTGTTATGACACAAATCAATACTTCCATTTCTGTAGTAGTATTAAATTATAAACATGTTTTTTTTATTAGAAAATAAATATAAAATATTTGTTACGATAATCATATTCACAAAGGGAAAATAGTGTAATGAGTTTCTAGAAAAAAATTGATGGGTTGGAACTTAATAATGTGTTATATACAAATAAAATCATGTGGGGATTCCTTACTAAATACAATGCAAGGAATGGGATTTCTCCTTCTATTACATTCTTTGTTACTACATACCAAACAAAGTTATTACCATTACCAAATCTCATATCCATTCCTTCATTACCATTGCCATTACCTTACTTCATTCCTATTCCTTTATTATTAGCTACCAAACGGGACATAGATGTTTTTATCAGCACTTAATAAGACTTCTTAACTCAATAAATGATGTTTGTAGGAAGTTAAGTATGTAAGTACAAGAAGAAATATCAACCTGCTTGAGCATCACGTGGCCATGGCATTCAGCACTAGAAGCTGGGGGTGATATTCTGTCTCCACTCAAAATTTCCTCAAATCCAAGATTCTAAATCAAGGAAAACTCTCTGCTAGTATTTCTCCTTGACTTTGCTGAGTGCGAAACGCTATTTCTTATTTTTGTTTTCTATCATTATTATTATGCATATAAATGCAAAGCACCAAGCTATGACTCTAGTGGTAATGAGTACCTTTAAAGGATTGAAATGAGTTAGTTAGAAGAAGCAAATCAGTCATTTATTATTGAATTGTTCAAAACGTCATTAGAGGGAAAAGGAGAAAAGGCCCAAAAGCTGGGAGACAACCTCAGCCTCTCGAAAGCTTGAGGGTTGTATATTGATAGAAATTCTCTGATTTTATCAAATACATCATCATCTTAGCCTTCTTGATCTACTTGCCTCTCAATTGTCTGATTTTTACTAGAACTCATAGCAACAACATACTTACTAGCAAGTATACAATACAATTTTATTTCTCAATTACTAACATAATGCAATAGCATTTGACAAAACATAGACTTTAGAAGTTATCAACGGAGGCCAAATATGAATTTGTTGGAGGCCATTAAGAATAATGTAGAGAATTTGGGTTACAAGAGCATATAGAACTTGACAACAGGGAATGGAGGCAATGGATCCAGATGCACGACCACTCGAGATGATGTACTTGTAGGTTATCGGTGATCAGGCCCGGTCCTGATCTTTTTGGGGCCCTAGGCAAAACGGTAGATTGGGGCCCCTTTAAAAATACAAATTATAATGAAACAAAATAAAAATTTTGATAGTAATTCTATGAAATAAATACGTTGATCAAGCGAATGCAAATTGGCAAATAAATTATATTAAAAATTGTTCAAGCACTCATATGCATCATCTAATATGATAATAAAATATCATAAAAAACGAGTTCTACGAGCATTCCGAGATGCAATCATTAATGATAATATCAAATCGATGTTTTTAAAAATTCTTTTTTATTGATAAAACGAAGACCATTCAACCGTCTTGTGACATAGACGATCTCAAATAGGTTTTGATCAAATTCAACTTTGAAAAACTTCTTTCAGCCGATGCTACGGTCACTGGAACTGTTAAAAAAAATTCTATAAGCGATTGAAGTATTTGGATAGCAATCTGCAGATTTAACAAAATCAAGAATTTCAGTGGCTGACATTAATTTATTTGGCAAAGTATATTGTAACACTTTCAATTCTGAGTAAAAATCATTCAAATCCACATCAAATGAATCACCATGAGAAAAAGCAGAGTGAAAAATAACACAGCTTTCTCTCAATTCTTTTTCCTCCAATGACCTTAACTTGTTTGAATCAAACAAAAATCCAAAAATATTTCAAAAGTTTTTAGTTGCTCAAATATGCTTTTCAAGAAGTAATTGCCATATCAACAACAACCAAAAAATACTCAAGTCTAAATAATTCTTCAGGAGACTGGTTTTGTTCATTCTGGTTATTTTCATCAAAATGTTTTTTTTTCTAATAATACGACGTTTATAGGTAGTGTAGGCTCTACATCCATATCAAGTGCAATTACTTCTAGCAATATTCATACTAGAAGTGAAACTTCCTCTCTAACTTTTCGAAATAGGACACCATACTTCAACTTGTTCTATGGTGGTGTCGATACATGGACTTGATTGTAATTTTTGCTCACTTTATTTATAAAAATAAAACTCATACCAAATAACCATACCAAGTAAAACTCAAAATTCCAAGTGCGTTATATAGAGACTCCGCTTCACTCTTTGACTTTGCATCATTACCACAAGAATCATATAAAATTGATAAAGCCAATCTTAATTGGGAGCTTGAAATCTAATAGCTTTCACACTTTTTATTCGACTCTCCAATGAGTATTAGATAACATTTCAATGTAAGTCGGAAACATTATCCAACAAAATTTTTCATCTTTTTGTAGAACCAGAAACAGATTATATATGCGTTGAACAATTCCAAAAATGAAAATAGCTCTAGTGCAAGAATGTGCCATGTCGCTAAGAGCAAGATTCAAACTATGACAAGCACAAGGCATATATAATGCTCTCGGGTTTATTTCAAGTAAACGTTTTTGTACACCTTGGTGCTTCCCTTTCATATTGGAACCATTATCATAGCCTTGACCCCTTATATTATCAACATCAAGATCAAGAGACTTTAAAACATTTTGTAATTCAATAAAAAGTCCCAATCCCGATGTATCATTTACCTCTAAGAACTCTAAAAAGTACTCCTCAATTTGTATCTTTTTTGTTGTCATATTCACACATCGTATTATCAAAGTCATTTGTTCTTGATGAGCAATATTCGGAGTACAATCAAGAATTATGGAAAAATATTTTGCCTCTTGAATAGTCTTGATTATAGAACTCTTCACACTATTGGCTAAAATAAAGATCAATTCATTTTGAATTTTATGCCCAAGATAATGATAATGAATTTCACGATTTTGAATGCGTCTAATATGATCTTGCATTATCACATCAAATTCGGCAATCATCTCAATCAATCCTAAGAAATTACCATTACTATCTTGATATAATTTTTCATTGGATCCTCTAAAAGCCAAATTATGAGTAGCAAGATATTTCACGGCCGAAAATATTCTAAGTAAAACTTGCCTCCATCGATCTTTCTCTTTCATAATCGCTTCTTGCAAGTTTTTATCAATTGTTTCATTCTTATCTAGCCTTACTCTCATTTCATTCCAAGTAAACATATTATTCATATGCTCGGTACTATTTTCATGTTGTTTTAGTCTCTCACTAATACGCTTCCAATCACATAAACCCTCATTTGCTAACAAACTTTTGTTAGTAATGGACTTGAACAACTTGCAACAAAAACTAAATACTTTGTCAACATGTTTAGAATAAACCAACCATTTTCTATCACTAATCTCACCATTGTTCAACTTTCTAGAAAAATAAGCATATGAAAAATGCCTATTATTATCATCAAGAGGAAAGTCAAGATTTAATTCTCTTATAGGCCCTTTTCAACTATAATGTCTCTTGTTTTATTATCAAGGTTATTCCAATTACAAGGATCATAAATATCAACATAAGGAATTTCTTGTTCTTCATCAATACCATTATTAGTAGGAATTAGTTGTTCTTCATCAATGTCAATATCAATATTTGGCAAATTAGGCTCATTTAGAACATCAATAGGCTTATTTTGAACATCTATAGGCTCATTAGGAACATTTTCATTATTGTTATTTACTCCATCATGTAAATTTTCATTTGGTTGATTTAAATTTTCATGGACTACATTTCTAAGAACAAATCTGTCAATAGCACCTTGCTGTGATTTTATTAACTCTTCAGCAATTTTTCTTTTTTTCCTTTTTTCACTTCCTGATAAATGTTTTTTAGGCAACATTGTAATTTGCAAATAAAATAAATAAAACACTGAAATTAACAATCAATTTGACAAAATTGAGAATACTAAAGATAAGAGAAAGGAAGAACAACACCTTGAAACCACCGGAAGACGGCAGCCGTGGCACGGGAGGGCGGCGGGCCGGCAGCGGGGCAGCAGCACGAACAGAGGTGTTGTTGTTCGCAGGAAATCAAGCAGGTGTCAGACAGTAGGCCGCAACTCTCAAGCGGCAGCAACAACCGAAGACTACGATGGTATCCGGGCTCCGCAGGCGGCAATCCGGCAACGCACAACCACCGACGACGACGACGACGAGGCGTCAGTATATCGAACCAGAAATTAAGAACTTAAACTCAGCCAAAATTCCCCAAAACCTTACTCATATTCTTAATTCCATAAAATCTTAATAATTTCACTTGATTGAGAGTAAATTGTATGAGTATTGCATTATAGAAATCCAATTCTTCTCTATTTAAATTGTAGAAAAAAATTCCCGTTGCCATATTTAAGGAAAATTTAACAGCTAATTTTTGGGGAAAATGAAAAATTTCAATGAGTTTAATAGAGATTAGAGAAAATTTGGGAAATTAAAAGAAGAATTTAATGGATCTTGGAAAGAGAAAGAGAGAAGGAGTGAAGAAGCAGTAGAAGAAGGAATTCGAAGAGTTTAGTTTGTTTCAACTTTCAATGTCGAAGGTTTGAAGAACGTACGCGTGATTCAATAGCGTCATTAATTATTATTTTTTTTAGTTTTTTTTTTAGGATTGGGCCCCCCTAGTCTTGGGCCCTTGTCCCTTGCCCCTCCAAACAATACTCAGGGTCGGGCCTGTCGGTGATGTATATATGGCAAAGATTTGATGTACGTGAGTTGTATGGGTACACCAAAGGGTAGAAAGCAAATAGGTACACCAAAAGTGCATATCAAATTTATGATTGAATTTCTTATTATCCCATAGGAGAAAGCCAATCATTCACTCCTCTGCCTACACTTTTATTACATTTTCTTTTCTTTCTTTAATCGAAACACTTGTAGTAGCAAAGAGTAGCCTTTCGAACTACTAACATCTAGCTAACAAGAAACACTTGACAACAACAAAAAAGTATAGAATGGGTCAATTACTACTCAAGCCATTTTAAGTCAAAAGAGAAAAATCACAACACAAACTACCTCAGAATAAGATGAGATCATCTAAGATTTATTGCATCAGCAAAATGACATGAGTACGGATCCACTTTATTGAACATGTTATGTGGTACATGAGGTGTTGCAGTCATGTTTGATTTAATTATTGGACCATGGGGACAACTAGGCAACAAGTGTTTCATCTTTCACCTTAGACTTTTAATATTCTCTAAAAGAAAAATGATTACTAATTTGGTTGGACCAACTATAGGATCTAATCAGATCAGAAAAAATAAGTTAAGATCAGATCAGATCAGTTAAGATCATGATTATATTTAAAAATCATTATATCTTTCATTACATATTAGTAAAAATTATAATAATTGAATATTAATAAAGTACTCATTGAGACGAATCAAACAAGACCCCGCATGACTATATTTTTCTTATATATTGAGAAAAATCTGAAAGATAATATCTTGTAATCAGATCAGATCAGATCAAAAAAAAAATAAGTTCGGATCAGATCAGATAAGTTCAGATCAGAAAATTTCAGGTGAACTAAACATAGCCATACATGAAAGAATTCAACTCCCACTAGGTTTATCAGAATCATATTATTTTAGTTGCCTTAAAGAAAACAAACAAGTGTCATTTGGTTCTAGAAGCATCATCATCTCTATTATATATGTGAAGAGGGGTCAGACATCAAAATATAAAAATTCCTATATCACCCCCAACAAATTAAGTAAATTACATACAATAGAATAAGAAAGATATAAAAAAGGGAAAACAAAAAAAATCAAAAAAGAAATGTAAATTTTTTCAAATCAGTAACTTTTCCCATATTAAGACCATATTTTTTGAAAAATACAAACCCCTTATTTAGTTGGAAAAATCCTATGAATAATTGCCAATATGCATGATACGTACTTAAACGCTCCAAAATTCTGAGTTCTTTATCTCATTCCCTCCATTCACTACAAACAAAAACACAACAATATCAAATACAATTTCCTGTTTCAAAAGCCAAGAGTCGGGTAATTCATTCATATAATCCTCTGTTCTTCATAATATAATTGTTATCAATCTTATCATACATTCATTTATTTAGTGTGCTTTAATTGCAGTCTAATTGAAGCAAACCAAAAGGAGCAGATTAATAACCAAGCAGACTGTAACAAAGGAAATCACATTCAAAAGGTAATACTTATATCATATTACGCTTTGTTCTTCAACTAATACATAATTCTTACAATAGAGATTTATTACTGTGTTCATTTTTTATTTTTATTTTTTTTTTTGTGACATCAAGTAATAGTGTGTTTTTAATACAATATGTTTGGGCCCATTAAAGTCCCCCAGTTGTCCTATGCCATGTGGCACCACCACCTAAGCTCTGGGGGTCCCACCCCCTATAGCATGGCTAGCAAGCATTGGGAGATTCAAGGGTCCCACATAAATCATTCTTGAAAAGGTATCTCCAATGCCCAGGTGAGATGTCCTATCCAGCACACCATTTCCTAGGGGTTCTCACCACTATAACTACCTCTTGTCACACCAATGCAAAGGTATTGAATTCTCACCTAACTTACCTGAGTTTCTAACTCTAGACTCTCTTTGTACCTCAATCACCAACTGACTTGAGCGTCGGAGGGGCGATCCGGGAACAACCCCCGGGGTAGTTTCGCGTGTTTTGTAGGATTCCGGTGAACAGATAACCCGCTCTGCTCGGATAAAAGGAGTTGCTCAGCACAAATCATTACTCTTAATTTCTAGACAGAAACAGTTTGGCGCCGTCTGTGGGGATAGTACAGAAAGTTACTTCGCCACCACTCAGTAAAGTTCATTTGCTACTCAGCAGGACTTGACCCCAGTGCTATTCAGCTATGGCACCATCCAAAAACGCCCGTACCAAGCAATCTACTCAACCCCAAAGGTCCGACAGGGAACCTTCACCATAGCATAGGAGGTCAGCACGAACCCGATCCCCCTCAGTTTATACGCTGGACCCTAACCTGGAACTCTCTTAAGAGCAGCAGCCATCCCCCTCTCGGGAAATACAGCACGTTGACCCCCAACCCTTGTTCACAACTGATATAGCACTCATAATAGCTCAGCTACAGCAGACCCCACAACAAAGCAACATGCAAATGCTGACTACCCTCCAGCAGGGACAAGGTCAGAACCAGCTCAACCTTCAGCAACGGGATGATAATGTCCTAAGACAATCTCGGAGGGAAGAACACAACCCCCGCTCTGCCCATGGCCAGCCTAACCGGCAAAGGTCAGCAGCCCGGGAACCTGTTCGGTCCCAAAGGGCACCCTCCAGACAAGATGAGCGCCCTTTACCTGGGGAAAGGTCGGCTCATCGGGAAACCGCCCTCCGACGAGAAGAGACTCACGTCTCCAAGTCGCCGAGGGGAAATCCTGGTCGCAAGCCCGAGGATGCTAGGCACATTGTCAACGAGAAGCGTCATAGTCAGGGGTATGACGCCCGCCAGTTTCTAGATCGCGAAGCAGCTCAGCGAGAAGGACAAGGCGATTCGGCACAGTCCAAGCCTCCAAGACTGGGCAATGGAAGCTTAAAGTTCATGACCCCATTCAGTCGAGAAATCATTGACACCCCTACCCAAGGAAAGGTTAAAACACCCCTGATCGACCAATTTGCGGGCCTAACCGACCCGGAAGATCATATGGCCACTTACAAGGCTCAGATGAGTGTGCAGACCAGTTGCGAGGCTACATGGTGCCGGTTCTTCCCCACCACACTGAAGGGGCTCGCGCTAAATTGGTTTCAAGAGCTGCCGGCCGTAATCATCACTAATTTCGCGGTACTCGAAGATATGTTTACCCATCAATTCATGGCTGGAAAGAGGCAAAAGAAGACAAGCCTGCACCTCATGGGGGTCAAACAAGAAAAGAATGAGAGTCTGGCCGACTACATAAAAAGATTCAATGAAGAGTCTTTGAAGGTGTCCGACCTGCAGGATGCAGTAGCATTCGCTGCACTCATGTCTGGGCTACAGCCTGGTCGGCTCAGATGGACACTAGCTGAAAGCGAAGTCAAAACCTTTTCCGAGGCCATGGCTAAGGCCCAGAGTTTTATCCAAGCGGCGGACATCTGTCGTCACTCGGAGGAAGGAAGTAAGAAGAGAAAAGAAGAGTGCAGCCATAGAGATCAGCCCAAGCAGCAGAAGACGGGTGGTAGGTCGGACCGATTTACAGACCATGGGAACGACCCTCGTTTCAACAAGAATCGGAGAGAAATCTATCTGGACATCAAGCACAAGTCCATGCTACCCCATCCCCCACCCATCCGGACCTCAGCCTATCGGCGGGACAAGAGCCAGTGGTGCGAATACCACCGAGAATGTGGTCATACCACAAAAGATTGCAGAGAGCTGAAAAAAGGACTAGATAATCTGGCTGACCAGGGGAAGCTGAACCGCTACCTCAAACACACTAGCGAAGAGAAAGGGAAGCAGAAGGTTGGTCAGTCTAATAGCAGGGATACGGAGGGTTTCATTGGAGTCATAGCAGGTGGCCTCGCCTCAGGAGGCCTAACCGGCCGAGCTAGGAAAGCCCACCTCCAAAACCTCAAGCATCAGGTGTTGGAAGTCAAGCCGAGCCGGTAGGACTGCTCCATAATGACGTTCGGGGAGTCCAGTCGGTCGGTAAGTGTACCTCATGATGACCCCCTGGTCATCGAGCTCAAAGTGGCCAATTCCCGGGTGAAGCGTGTGTTGGTTGATAGTGGGTCGTCAGCCGACATCATCACTCTGGAATGCTTGAAGAAGCTGAAGTACAGTGAGAAGGGTGTCACACCACTCGACCAGCCACTCATAGGCTTTGGGGGTAACTCTGTGCATCCTATCGGATCAATAAAGCTCCCCACTCGGATGGGCGAGAAAGGCAAAGGAAGAAGCCTACCGATTGACGTCCTAGTGGTCGACATCCCTCTACCATACAACGTAATAATGGGGCGACCTACTCTGAACAAAACAAAGGATGATATCTCCACCTACCAACTCCTTATGCAGTTCGAAACAGATGAAGGGAAGGTCGGAAAAATACAAGGGGATCAGCATGTCGGAAGAGAATGTTATGTTAACATCTTGAAGAATAGAGTTGAAATCGACGTCCAAGAGGACTCGAAAAAGAGAAAAAGAGAAAGTTCACCAAAAAACCTCGGGGTGTACATCACAGAGAACCCCAAGCAGTACGAACGACCTCAGCCAGCTGAGGAAGAGGAAGAAGCAGTGATTGGGGCAGAACCCGGTCGGACTGTGAGGGTGGGCAAGGCCCTAAACCCATAAACGAGAGCACAAGTAGTGGAGTGCTCCGAGAGTATCAAGACGTGTTCGCCTATGAGGCCTCAGAAATGCCTGGTCTTGATCCCAAAATTATGTGCCATGAACTCAACATTAAGGAGGGGTACAAGCCGGTCAAGCAAAAACTAAGGCATCAAGGCCCGGAAAGATGCAAAGCTGCTGCGGTCGAGGTCAAAAAGTTGCTTGAAGCAGGGTTTATAGAAGAATGCCAGTACTCGAAATGGCTAGCCAACGTAGTACTGGTAAGGAAGCCGAGCGGGGCTTGGCGTATGTGTGTGGACTTCACAGACCTGAACAAGGCCTGCCCGAAAGATAACCACCCTCTGCCCAAAATTGATAGGCTGGTCGATTCTATGGCTGGTCATGCCCTCTTAAGCTTCATGGATGCCAATGCAGGCTATCATCAAATTCCGATGGCAGAGCATGATCGAGTACATACTACCTTCACCACCCCTCAAGGGGTTTATTGCTACAAAATGATGCCATTCGGCCTGAAAAATGCTGGAGGCACCTACCAGCGGACAGTCAACAAAACTTTCAGTGATCAGTTGGGTCGGAACATAGAGGTGTACGTTGACGACATGATAGTCAAAAGCAAAGCCCATTTTGATCACCCAGCCGACCTAAGGGAGACGCTAAGCACACTGAGGAAGTATCGGATGATGCTCAACCCTAAGAAATGCATCTTCGGGGTAAAAGGGGGTAAGTGCCTGTTCTGGTTGATGAGAGGGGCGTTGAAGCCAACCCCGACAAGATCAAGGCAGTGCTTGAGATGAAATCCCCTCGGAATGTCAGAGAAGTGCAGCGCCTCACTGGTTGCCTAGCTGCACTCGGACGATTCTTATCCTGGTCGGCTGATAAGAGCCTGTTCTTTTTCAAGGTCCTTAAGAGAAAAGAATTCACATGGGATAAAGAGGCTGAGCAGGCCTTCACCTCCCTCAAACTTCACCTTTCGACGCTTCCGAAGCTCATGTCCCTCTTACTGGGGGAAACATTGTTCATTTACTTGGCGGTATCAGAATACGCCCTCAACAATGTGCTGGTGGCCGAAAGGGAAGGGACACAACACTAGTCTACTTCATCAGCCATGCCTTTCGAGGGGCAAAAGCAAAATTTAGCGAGGTGGAGAAGATGGTCTTTGTAACAGCTCGTTTTTCCGAGCTGCTAGGTAAGCACACTTAAGATCCACTAATCACAATCAATGCTTAATAAGCCTCGAATTAAACCTTTACTCGCAACGGAAACATAACCTAGAAAACGATCCTGGACTTGTGGGTTATTGGCCCACAAAACAAAATCCTTTATATAAGACTTCAATTACACCGATATCTCGACTAATATTCCCAAATATTGTATACAACGAAATATATCAGAAACTATTCCTTAATTGACTATCTAAAATACAAACTCAATCCATAAGCTACGACGACATCTTTATCTTGCTTCACTTCAGAATCCTGAGCTCACAACACCAAACCTGCAACAATGTTTGACTCTGCCACCCACCAAGTGACAGGCCACAGAAATGACAACACCATCAGCAAAGCTGAGTACACACTGTGTAATAGAAAATACAAGTTTAGGTGTATTGTGAAAACTAACACATAGTTATAGTAACAGATAATCACACTCAACTTAGTTGATATATTTTCACAAAATCAGATCGTTTGGCATGAACGTGAGTGGAGAGGGGTACCACGCAGTACCAGCTGTCTCCAAACTATTGAGGGTCGTCACCCAGCCTTTTATTGTTATGCTTGCAAGACTTACCCGGACATGTCCTATAACGCCAGGAATTCGCCCCTCCTGGAAGGCAACAGCTAGGGACTCTACCCGCCCTAACTCGCGGTGCCTATTCATGCCTCACTTTCATATTTATAAAATAAGATATTTAATGATTCATACTTGAATCCTCAATACTCATAACATAACACCATATTCGACCTTATCTGGTCTTAACTCATATTTGAATAATTTCCTCATTATCATACCAAATCATATTTTGAGAAATATAGTATTTTCGAACGATTTTGATAATTGAACAAAATGATACTTTTATAACAATAGCAATTCACAACTAACTCATAGAGATGTATGTATAATCATGGCCATTACCACAAAAGATATATGATATCCAAAATTCAATATAACGCCCACGGGAGCATTTAAATATATTTTGCTGAACTTAAAGGTTACCTCAACTCTATAACAATTATACGAAACCTCCAAGCATCATAACTTGATTTCCCATATCATCTTGAATTATATACGTCTACATAGCCATTCTCCAACAACCATCTCACGATAACATCAATAATCAATAACCAAACTTAAACTAATTCCTAATTCACAAATTATCAACCTTAACATTCTAATTTCCTTAATCCTTAATTAATATCTATAACTTCGATGATATTAGCTACATCGACTTGCATCCCAATTCATAATCATAATTCCAAATTATATAACTAAACAAACTAAACATAACTCACAATTGTACCTAAATCAAGCACCTAATTGTGCTACCAACAATTATATTGAGAATATAAAGCTAGCTCGACTCGTAAATAAACCTCAATAAACTGATTTCTATGTTGCACTCAAATCCTTAACCAATATATCAATTCCAACATTATAATCTCCTTCATAATTCCGAATGATACTCCATTCAAAAATCATCCTCCAATAATCACCTCATAACAATAACAATAATCAACAACCAATCTTAACTATTCTAATTATCTTCTTCTAACGCAACCATTTTGCTAATAAAATTGAATCCCGCAAATAGAAATTAATGAAGTCATTCCCATAACTCATAACTCGACTTCATACATATCAACTCCAACTACAATAATTATAATAGTTTCCCAATTCTAATATTAGGACTTCCCTCGTATCATCAACAACGACTATCCAATAAGAACGATACAACAACAACAATAGGCAACAGCTTCACAGCAACTCCACCACAATCACAATGACAGAACAACAATAACCCAACAACACTACTACAACAGAGCAACAACAACAATAGCAACTCCACAACAACTTCACCATAACCACCACAGCAACTCAACAACAACAATAACATAACAACTCCACCTTAATCATCATAATTACTCCACAAGTCCATGTACTAAACACATTCCATTAAGAAGCATAATCGTAATTACTTAGTGTATAAGTGTTGTTTAGGTCAAATGAAACATCTCTAATGAACCTTAGCATGTTATACTCATGTAATATACTCAATATACACATAATAAAATACATATCATAAGTAAATTCATTTCATAGACATGCTTCACACTAGAAAGAAACAATCACCTAACTATAGGTATAGAAATCTCTAGGGTAAAACCAAACTAAGTGTGTACCTTAACTAAGGATGCTTAAAGCCACGAAATTCCTTAATCCACTTGGTTAACTACTCCTACAGCTTCCCCTGAATGTATAAAATGCTAAATATTAGTTTCAACAAGCTTATAGATATGAAAAACTAAGCTTAAATACAAGAGGTGTAAACTGTTGAACTTACAGCAACTTTGTGATCTTTCAGCAAGGTTTTCTATATGAGTTTAAGGTCTAAAGATTGGAACCAAAGCTTGAACTACTTTGTATGGATATCTAGAAGAGTTATATGTAAGGAAAAATGGGTGTCCAAGAGGAAGAAATAAGAGAAAAGAGACGAAAATCCAGAACAGGCTTTTATAGGCTATTCTGGCGGTACCCTTGGAGGAGGGAAATGAGTTCTGGGCAAGGTCGGTTTCTTGGAGTTTTTTGGTGATTCTTGCTTGAGGTGTTAGCCTTAGGTGTTGGCTTTCATGCATAAAAAGGTCTTTGAGAGATCGACACTTAAGTAGCTGCTAAGCAGCTTTCTTTGAGCATAGGTCTGAGCTGTAATTTCAGCTGGCCAAGTTTTACTATGTAAGCAATTTACCTTATTAAGCCACGTAATTCTTGGGGATAAATGACCATTTTAACCTTAACACATCCCAAGCATGTCATATATCAAGTTTGGTTGGGTTCCGAGCTCGGATTCAATCCCAAATGGCTCTTTAACTGGAAGTATATCGCTACCCGATAAAACAATCTCCAAACGATTTTCATAATCTTAATGTTTAAGGCTCTCAAGGACTTTCTAACTTATCTATTAGTTTTCAAAGCCTTCTTAGCTAATAAGAATGATGGTTCTTATCCTCTTTGAGCTTTCTTAACCACTAAGAATGATGATGCTTATCCACAAGCTTTCTTAACCACTAAGAATGATGATGCTTATCCACAAGCTTTCTTAACCATTAAGAATGATAATGCTTATCCACAAGCTTTCTTAACCATTAAGAATGATGATGCTTATCCACAAGCTTTCTTAACCATTAAGAATGATGATGCTTATCCACAAGCTTTCTTAACCATTAAGAATGATGATGCTTATCCACAAGCTTTCTTAACCATTAAGAATGGTAATGCTTATCCACAAGCTTTCTTAACCATTAAGAATGGTAATGCTTATCCACAAGCTTTCTTAACCATTAAGAATGATAATGCTTATCCACAAGCTTTCTTAACCATTAAGAATGATGGTCTTATCCACTTCTAGCTTTTAAATAAAGGTTCTTAAAAACAGGGCTATTACAGTCTTCGCGCTCGTCATGCCTAGTCGAAAATTGAAACCCTACTTTCAGGCCCACCAGATCAAAGTCCTCACCGGACAACCTCTCTACAAAGTTATTGAGAGCAGAAACCACTCCAGTCGGATGACAGATTGGGCCGATCAGCTGCCTGACTTTGGTTTGGAATATGAGCCCAGGAGGGCCATAAAAGCCCAAGCCTTAGCTGATTTCATAACTGAATGCACAACTCGGCCCCCGGTCGGCCAAAGAGAGGAGTGGGAGTTGTTCGTAGATGGTTCTTCCACCACGTCGGGAGAATACGAGGCCAAGGAAGACAACATGAGGATGTACTTAGCCACATACCTGGTCAGAAAACCAGCAAGTCGACGCCCTAGCTCGTATCGGCATACAGACCAGGTTCTCAGCAGTGTCCCGGCCACAAACCAACGGTCAAGCTGAAGATGCTAACAAGATATTGCTCAAAGGAATCAAAAAATCCTTGGATGCAGCAAAAGGGGCTTGGGTATACGACCTACCTGGTGTCCTCTGGTCTGCTCGGACAACCACTAAGGAAGCCACTGGGCACTCCCCGTTCGTTTTGGTATATGGTAGTGAAGCGGTCCTGCCGGTAGAGGTTGGCAACCCATCACCTCGGATCACCTTCTATGACTTCGAGCAAAACGAAGAAGAGAAGCTTGTTAACCTCAACCTACTGCCAGAAACAAGGGGCAATGCTTTACTAAGGTCGATCCACTACAAACAGAGAGTGACTCGGCAATTCAACTGTCGAGTTAAAACGAGGCCAATCCAGCTCAGAGATTGGGTGCTCAGGAAAGTCGAAGCAACAGGGCTCTCAAACCTCAAAGGCAAGTTGGGGGCTAACTAAGATGGTCCTTACAAAGTCACAAAAGTAATCAAGCCCGGCACGTTCCAACTGGATAACCCTGAAGGGATTCCACTTGCTCGGCCATGGAATTCGGACAACCTCAAGAAGTTCTATGTCTAATGTTCGTCAATTTCAATTGGCGCATATATATGATATAAACTGGCCAAGTATGGCATGTAATCGCTCGAACCATTTCAGGTCGGATATGTAAAGACTTAACCAGTCAGTTTCAATTTATGAATAGACTTAACCAGTCAGTTCTGATGTTGAATTTCGATTCAGTTTCAATATATGAATAGACTTAACCAGTTAGTTCCAATTCTGAATTTCAATTATATTTAAATCAATTCCGATCAACCCTGCCAAAGCATGACTTAACCAGTCCGGAAAATAACTGCCCTTAGAGCAGAAACATTAAGAAAAATAATTGCAATTGACAAACATAAAGGTGCTCGGATAAAATGGAAGAAAATCATGTCATTCAAGTCAAATAAGTTACATTCTAAAGCCTGGTACTACCAAGGCCAGCTAAGCAAAATAAAAAGTACAAAGTACAAGCCTAAGCAACTGGGGGGTCAGTCTGCTCATTGGTGCTCCCGGTCAGCTCATCAGACCTTGCCACCTCGGGCTGCTGATCCTTCCCCAGCAACCTCCTCGGCAACCTCGTCCTCATCATCATCAGAAAGAGCGATATTTAGCTCGGAGATGAGGGCCCGATCTTCTTCCTCCAGCAGTGCCTTGTAGCTCGCCATTGCCTCGGCCCAGGAGAAAGATGGATGAGACCTGGGTAGGGTCACCTTCATTCTCTTCAAGGGATCGTCCACCCCCATCTTCTAGGCGGTCGAGCCAACATCGTTGACGAAGTCCTCGCAAGCCTTGGACTCCTTCCAGGCTGCAAACCATTCATCTACAGAAGAAAGGCGCGCCTCCAGCTCGGCCAAGGTGGCGTTCAGTTCAGCGACTTTGTTCAGGGCCTCGGCCAATTGTTTATCAACGGCCAATTTGGCCAGCTCAGCATCTTCTTTAGCCTTGACCAGCTCGGCCTTGGTCTTCGCCCATCCGTCTCTCTCCTTTTGGAAGTCCTCTTGATCTCGTTTAATGCAGTGCTCGGCGTTGGCCAAATTGGCCTCGGCAATTCGCTGGCCTTCCTTAGCCGCATAAACATCGTTAAAGTGCGTCTTGCCCTTGGCCTGCAAGTCCGCCACCTCATCGGACAAGTAGACCCAATTCTTGGCCACATTAGCCAATCGGGCAGAAAACTGAAACAGAGACATGTTTAGAGAACGGTATAAAAACTAAGGCAAGAATAGCTGGCAAGATACATACCTCGACCCAGCACCAAAATAGATCATCGGTCTCCCGATGACCGCTGGTGGCATTGATATGCTCCTGGTCGGCGGTGCAGTACAAACAGTCGATCGCATTGGACCAACGAGTGTCGAGCCCGCGGATATCAAGCTCGGCAAAAGACTTTGCCAAGGCCAAGCTCAACTCCTCAGGATCGTCGGTCGGCCCCCGACGAGGAATGGAAGGGGAGTATTCAGGACTCGGAACAGGGCGGAAATCATCTGAGTGTAGAGAGATCCGAGTATCCTCCCGCTGCTCGGCTTGTCCCTCTGGCCGGAGACTGTTAACCTCGACCAATTTCGCCTTCTTCGCCCTTTCAGCTTGGGCCTTGGCCAGAGCTTTCTCAGTCTGGGCTACCTTCTCGGGAGCCCGCTCTTTCCTCTTCTTCGAAGCCTTTGGCTGCGAGGGATCCTGCAAAAAGCCAAGGTCAGGTTGGAACAAAAGAACAGATGGTACTTTGACAGAAGCAAAACCTACCTTAGGGGCTGTAGGAACGCCCAATTTCTTTGCTTTCAGCTCGGCCTTGACCTGAGCCGCCCGCATCGCCGCATAGTTCAACTTCTCAGCCATTTTGGGGTCGGATTCAAGGAGATAGGCCAAAGAAGAAGTTGCAGATAAAACTAAGTTAAAAACAATGAAAAGAAACATCAAAGCAATAAAATAACCCCCTCGGCCGATTACCCTTGGGGAATGTCCGGCTCAGCCCGACCGCCGACAACAGATGCTCATTCTTGAAAAGACGACAGCTCGGTAGCCAATTGCTGGCCACATATATTTCTCCCCCCTGAACAAGCTGCGCCTCGTTCTGCATATAAATAGCAGCGACCGCCTCTTCCTCCGAGAATTCTGGCACCCTAAAGTTGAGCTCGTGATTCGGCTCTACATACGGTCGGACAGTAGGGATGCCCCAATCTCCACAAAAAAATATGAAGGCAAACTCCCTCCTGAACCCTTTCTGAGAAGTGGGCAGGTCGATCACGGCCTTATACCCCTATCGGGCCTGGAAGTACGACCAACCCAGACCGTTCTCGCCCGCCATATTTCGACCAGCTTGAACATGTGGCGCCATAAGGTAATGGTAGGATGGACACTCAACATAGCACAGCTCGTCTGAACCGCTATTATCCCCCCCCCCCCATGAGTTCGGGGAAATCTGACTTATAGTCAAGTTGTAAGTGTTGAGAAGGTCCTTCACAAAAGGGGTCAGAGGGAATCGGAGCCCCATCTCCATAGATTTGTAGTATACTGCGGTGCATCCCGGGGGAGGAGAAAGAACTGTATGAAAGGCCTCTGGCCGGACCAGCGTGTAGGGGTCTCTTATATGAAATCTCGCCGCTTGCCCCCTCAGATCTTGGAATTCCGGTCGGCCTGAAGTAGACACCTCTTCGCCATCCGACATGGTCACCCTCACTACACCATCATCAATGTATTTGTCTAAGTGACTGAGGCTTTGGAAGATATGGCCAGGGACAGTTCCCAGGGGAAGGGGACAACGTCCTCGGCCTCTTCCTCTACTGACGATGAGGGGCTCGGGAGCAGAACCGCGTCGGGAACGGCCGAGGGGTCGGGACAACTTATTATGGTTGACACCAGCGTTATTCTGATAAGAGGTTTTTAGTGTGTAGTTAAGGCACTAAGAACCGCTTTCTGAACAATATTTATAAGTCCTAACAAGCAATTACTAAGAGAATAGTAAGGGCAAGTCAAGGGTCGATCCACAGGGAAAATGGGATTGATTAAAGTCTATCAAGTCCAGACTACCTAATTGAAAGGTATTTGGGGGTTTGAAAGATGTTTGGTAACAATTAAGACTAATCTAATCAACTAGAACAAGCAAATATCAGAGTTTAAATATCAAATAAAAGACACTAGAGTTAAGGTTACTAGTATGAATAAGAACGGATGATGATTGTTAATGCGATTGTGAAGCAACAAAACGATTATGCAAGGTTTAGTTCTCCTCTAAAATACTCGAGTCCTCTCTCGAATGGTCCTCAAGAGTAATCATTAATCAATCAACTAAATCCTCTCTCGAATGGTCTTTAGTTAATTGATTAAGAGATTCAATAAGTTTGGAAAACCCCTAATGAAGGATCCCCTTAATTTCCATCCAATATCTTGGTATAGAAATTAAGTTGATTCTTGGGGATGATAAAAGAGTTCAAAATCCGATTTAAGAACATTTGAAATCAAAATACCAAAGTATAAATGTGATCAATATCTATCCTAAGGTCTCAAAACACCAAGATCAATGCATAAGCTTCTCCATACATCACAATCACATCAACATCATATTTAAAACCCTAATTCATACTTTCACCCTAACCCTAGATTATGAAACTACTCACTAATCATGGAGTTAAACAATTAAACAATAATCTATGACTAATCTAAGGCTAAACATGATTAAGTAATGATTAAACTAATGTAAATTGCAATTATGGACTAAGAGAATAAAGATCTAGAATAATCAAAAGCAAGAACAAAGACGGAAAGAATGAAATAAAAATAAAACTTTGAATTGAATTGAATGAAAAGTACCTTGAATGTCAATCGAATCACAGACTATGATCACTAATCTCAATTATCAATGGAAACTAAAGTGTTTTCTCTCTAATACAAAACCCTAAAATATTCTGTAAAAAGTAGAATCAAAGCGTAAGTCTTCGAAATAAAACAAAAACTCGTTTAATGAAGCCACGAGCTCCATTTTCCGGAAACGACTGGTGCGCGCGCACCAAACAGAGGTGCGGGCGCACCAAACAGAGGTGTGGGCGCACCAAACAGAGGTGCGGGCGCACCAAACAGAGGTGCGGGCGCACTAAAAACAGGTGCGGGCGCACCTAACGCTTCTGTCTCAAACTGGACAGTTCAACTTAAAACGAGCATAACTTCTTCGTTTTATATCCAAATCAAGCTTATGACCAGTCGTTGGAAATATATCGAAACGAGCTTTCACCTCCTACTGGAATTAACTTCATCCAATTTATGGTTTGAAAGTTATGTCCATTTGAAGTTCTCCGTTCAAGATTTCATTGTGCAATGTGCTCCTTTGTTCGAGCGGACATGGGGAATGGTGCAAGCCCATTATCAATGTGTTGCTTTCATTTTGCTACCTTTTCCAACTTTACAAATTGTAGCCATTCTTAGTAGTTTCACCTATATCAAGAACATGGCAAAACAAGGTGAAAGCAAATGTACTAGAAATTCGGTCAAAAATGACTAAAAATCTAGCAAAATACTATGTATCAAGTACATCAGTATAAAAGAAAAAAAGGGAGAATAAAGAGGGAAGAAAGGGGAGAAAGAGGATCAAAATGAGCTAAAAGGAGTCCATAAAGTACAACACACTTATCATATTCCCATCCCCCTCACCTCCTCAGAGAGATTGTAGGGTAATGAGGTCGGAGGTGTCACCGACTCGAACGATTCTCCCATTATTGTATAGACAAGGGAGTCGGCCGAGGTTATTAAAAAGAAAAAGAGAAAAAAGCTAAAGAAACAAGAGTGTAACTGGTCGGACGATTGAACCGAAGAATCTGCTTGAAAAGTTAGAGAGAAGGGAGAGCTTTGAGAGAGTTTTTAGAGAGAGAAAGTTTGGAAATTTCGTGAAGGATTACACAAATGATTTCTCTCTCCTCTCCGTACATATATATAGGCGTGCCTCGGGACGCATCCCTTCATAGGCCTATTAAATGTTTCCAGATGGCATCGTTTCCCCCTCGAAAAGGCAGCCCATGGAAGATGAAACGTCGCATTTTTTGGAAAGCTTCGCACGGTTCAACTACCCAGCTAAGAAATGCCATGTGGCAAACTACTAATTTCCAGCTCAATGTCACCCGCTCGGTCACAACGGCAGCCTCCTCAAGGATGCCGGTCGGACAAGATGACAGTCTCCAAATTCCCTTCACTTAGTCAAAGTTCGCTAAGTGCTAGGGATCACCTGGTCGGCCTCTCCAGGGCTTGTTAGTCCCTGTCCGAGCTGCGCCCGTCAATCCAGAAACCGGTCGGTAAACTTGGGGCTCCTTACCCTTTGTCCGACCAGGTCTCTGCAAGTTCCTTCACTTAGTCAAAATTCGCTAAGTGCTTGGGATCACCTAGTCGCCCCCCCCAGGGCTTGCTAGTCCCTGTCCGAGCTGCGCCCGTCAATCCAGAACCCGGTCGGTCAACTTGGGGCTCCCTTACCCTTCGTCCGACCAGGTCTCTGCAAGTTCCCTTCACTTAGTCAAAATTCGTTAAGTGCTAGAGATCATCTGGTCGGCCTGTCCAGGGCTTGTTAGCCCCTGTCCGAGTTGCGCCCGTCAATCTAGAACCCGGTCGGTCAACTTGGGGCTCCGTTACCCTTTGTCCGACCAGGCCTCTGCGAGTTCCCTTCACTTAGTCAAAATTCGCTGAGTGCTAGGGAACATCCAGGACTCATTAGTCCCTGTCCGAGCTGCGCCCGTCAATCCAGAACCCGGTCGGTCAACATGGGGCTCCCTTACCCATTATCCGACCAGGTCTCTGTAAGTCCCCTTCACTTAGTCAAATCAACTAAGTGCTAGGGAACACCTAGTCGCCCTCTCCAGGGCTCGTTAGCCCCTGTCCGAGCTGCTCCCGCCATTCCAACACCTGGTCGGACGATATGGGGCTTCCTTATCCCCTATCCGACCAGGTCCCTGCAAACCCTTTGCATAAGCAACCAAGCATTGAGATATATGGAACCTGGTCGGTCAGTATAGGGGCTCTTTAGTCCCTCAGCCGAGCTGGTCTCCTCTTCAAGGACCTGGTCGGTCAATCTAAGGGCTCTTTATCCCCTCAGCCGACCTGGTCTCCTCTTCAAAGACTTGGTCGGTCAATCTAGGGGCTCTTTAGCCTTTCAGCCGAGCTGGTCCCCTCTTCAAGGACCTGGTCGGTCAATCTAGGGGCTCTTTAGCCCCTCAGCCGAGCTGGTCTCCTCTTCAAGGACCCCGATCGGTCAGTTCGGGGCTCAGCCCATCATCCGAGCAGATTCCCCCTTCATATAGTCAATCTTGGGGCTGAGGGCACTTGATCAATCCTCGTTCGACCAGGCTTCCCTTCAAGGACTCCCGACCCGGTGTCACCAGGGGCTCCTGGTCGATCTCTATATTATAGGCCAGTCCAGTTGACATCATGGACCCGGTCGGCGCTTGCCCGACCCGGTCCCCTATCAGCTTTCCCCTATGGAGGTCGGTCGGAAAGTCAAGGAGGGAAGAAAAATTACGCCACGAACGGGCTTCACCCGGTTGGACGGCTCTTCTGCCCCTTCCTAGCGTGGGGCTAAATGTTTGGGCCCATTAAAGTCCCCCAGTTGTCCTATGCCATGTGGCACCACCACCTAAGCTCCGTGGGGCCCACCCGCTATAGCATGGCTAGCAAGCATTGGGAGATTCAAGGGTCCCACAGAAATCATTCTTGAAAAGGTATCTCCAATCCCCGGGTGAGCTGTACCATCCAGCACACCATTTCCTGGGGGTTCTCACCACTATAAATACATCTTGTCACATCAATGCAAAGGTATTGAATTCTCACCTAACTTACCTGAGTTTCTCACTCTAGACTCTCTCTCTACCTCAATCACCAACTAACTTGAGCGTCGGAAGGGCGATCCCGGAACAACCCCCGGGGTAGTTTTGCGTGTTTTGCAGGATTTCGGTGAACAGATAACCCGCTTTGCTCGAATAAAAGGACTTGCTCAGCACAGATCATTAATCTTAATTTCTAGACAGAAACACAGTGTAATTAAATCAAGAGGCATAATAAGGCGATCAAGCCAAAAGGTAATACTTATTGGTGACAATGTGATACTTCAAGACCCGATTGATAAATTTATACAAATTCAGTCTTGACGGAAAAAAATTACCATTTTTTAAAAGAATCAAACTTTAGTTTTTCAAAGAAACAAAATACGAATTTTATCTCCTCCCTTTAACTAAACTTTTTCTCTCTTTAGCCACACATTTTTTGCAAAGATCTTAGTTGGGTTTCTTCAAAATCTCATAACAACCCACAAGTATATCAATTTGTTTCATCAAAATTTTGAGATATTTCGCATGAAAAAAAAAGCAGAGAGTTCAAGCTCACCTCCAAGGCAAATATCGAAATATTCAATGTTCATTTCCTCAAATGCAAAATCACTATTTCGTCTTCTCCTACGGGTAAAATCTCTTTTTTGTTCCAAACCTTCTTCCTCTACCTTCAATTCTTCTCATATCAAAAAAACGATGACCAAAACTCGGGTTCAGGTGTCGGCATCGACGAAGGGGGGAGAAAATAATTAGGACTTTGTAGAGATATAGGGGCACACTGGAGAGAGGGGGAAAAAATTAACTTTTTGGACAGAGATGGGAGGAGGAAATAGAGAAAAAGAAGCGATTGATTTAAACATAAGAAAGAAGAATTTGGCTTTGTGCCTTTGTAACACGCATAAGAAGTGAGGACATTTAACAAAATTGAATTTGGCTAGTTGATTATAAAGTTCTAAATGATGTATTAGGCAAGTCATAGGTAGCTATCTTATAATTACAAAAGAATTATGGTACTCTCCTATGCAACTTTATGATAAGTTGTACACATTTTAAATAGGGGAGGATTACATCTTCAAGTAATTTAATGTTGTATTTATAGGTAGCTTATTATTGTTGTCATTTACACTTTAATTGTCTTTGTATATATGACAGACAGGGGCAGACCTATTAAGGATCCTGGGTGGCACGTGCCCCACCAAAAAAAATCGGATTCTTTTTACTTTTAACGGTCAAGTAGATTTTTACAATAGTTAAAATTAAAACGCGCGTAGAAAATAACATATAATGCAACTTGGTCCAGTGGTTCTCTTAGTAACATGTAATATTATAATTGTTGTTGCCGCCCCCCGCAGGTTCGACTACCCCTACCTGCATTTCTGCCCTTTTTATTTCTTTTTTTCTTTTTTTCTTTTCTTTCTTATTTGCTTTTGTTTTGTTTTTTTTTCTTTTTTACTTCTTACTCTTTCTCTTCTCTATTTTAGCATTTTTTTTCTTCTCCATTTTGGATCTTCATTTCATATTTTAAATAGTATCGTGTTAGTCTTGGACGAACACTTGAGCAACTACAAGAGGGGGGTGAATTGTAGCTGGAGAGATTTTCAAACTTTTTGAGGAAATAAAGGAATGAATAAATAAGAAGGAACTAATTGCACGAATAAAGAAAGAATTAGGAACACGAGATTTTTACAAGGAAAACTTCCTAGGCCCATGAGGAAGAAAAACCTTGACCACTAGGGATTTTGACTCAATTCTCTTTAATCACTTTAATTTTAGGCCAAAAGACTCTCTTTTGTACAACCTAAACTTGGACCAACTCTGTTCCTCTAGGAACTTGTTCACCGTCAGCCTGTTCCCCCTGAACAATTGACTTCTCCCTTGACTTCACTCGAAGTCTTTTCTCTTTCTCTCTTCTCTTTCTCTTTCTCTCTTTCTCTCAAGAATGATTATAGATTTTGATTCTCTCAACCCAATCTATAATACATCAATGTTTAAGAAGAAGAAAAACCGATCTAACTTTCACTAAGAATAATACATAAAAATATTGAAAGTTATTCTAAAAGATCATTACAAACATCTATTTGTAGAGACCTATTTACTTGCTTTCTTCTCCACGAACTTCTCCATGTTCTTCTCCATGAACACATGTTCTCTTAGACACTTCTCCATTTTTGTCCGTTGTAATCTATCCGTTTGTAGTTAGGCTTCCACGATCTTCTCCATGATCTTAGCCACTTCTCCGTTATCACACGCCTTACATTTAGTTAGGTTGTTGTGGTACCTAAATTCTAGGAACTACTTCAACTTTCACTTTGTTGGCGCTGCTGCTTAGGTTAATGATTTGCGCCTCCACTTTCTCTAGGAAAATATAAATGTTGCGCATACATTACACTAAACAAGATATTATGGAATCTTCATATATTTCATTAGTTATCACCATAATATAATTCGGATAACACAAGTAAATAATAAATAAATTTAAACTTATTAAATACTTAATCAAATGTTCATAAAATATTTACCATTTTATTTGTAAACCATACGAACATTTATTCGTATTAAAACTAGACAAGTAAAATAAATAAAACAAAAATAAACTAGAGAACTAGAACAAAGACATAAACCAGTTAGTTCCAACAAGGAACCTAAAAACCGAAATAAACTAATAAAACATTAATTATATGTCATTATCAAAATAGTGAAATAACAATATTCCCCCTTTTTTATTATGACAATTAATTAAAAAAAATTTTTAAGGTTTTTGTTTTGTGAAGGAAGAAAAATAAACAGACTATACAAACTTTAACAACTACACAAACTAACCTAATGTAAACAACTTTACAGACTGGGAACAGAGACAACATATGTAGGAACAGAGACAAGCAGAATATACAAGGAACTTATGATAAAAAATTTGTTTTTGTGTTCCGCACTTTATCTCTTCCCCCTTTGTCATTATCAAAACCAAA
Organism: Beta vulgaris subsp. vulgaris; assembly: GCF_026745355.1. Taxonomy (NCBI): domain Eukaryota; kingdom Viridiplantae; phylum Streptophyta; class Magnoliopsida; order Caryophyllales; family Amaranthaceae; genus Beta; species Beta vulgaris. Next base: position 39,595,368 of record NC_079209.1, on the reverse strand, counting down.
TGATGTACCTGCAGCACTAGAGAGTCAACAGTCTATGCATCAAGCAAGTTGCTCAAACACATATCTCATAATATTATCCATCCAAACACACAAGCATAATAGGCAAGCAGAGAGAAGTATTAGGGATAACAAAAATCAATCAATATGCAGAGTAATGAGAAAAAAATGAAGAAAGCAAAGATAATTTTAAAAGTACTTCATATGTCTCAGAAGGACATAAAAAGTAGAAACCAAAAGAGTGTTTAATAATTACAGCCCCAAAAAAAATTGTTCAAATTAGCCAAAGATTAAGAGAAGTTAGGGTTTGGTTCGTTTGAAGAGAGAGAAGACCACCGAATCTATCTTGGAAAGCACACCATCCACCTTGTTCCTGATCCCAGTATCACCATTCTTGAGTGCAAGGAGTTGATCTTGCTGTTGAGAGTCGAGAACATGAACTGTAGCTTCAATGGCATTGATCTTGGTGTGTAGGAGGGTCAACGAATCCTGAGTCTCCCAGAGCATCTTGTTAAGTCCAGTTGTAGAAAGTAAAGGGAAATCCACGGCAGTAGAAGGAAAATGATCAGAATCTAGGTGAATAAAGACAGGTTCACCTTGATCCTGTTCCTTCTGGAACTTGGACCCAGCCAACCTTTGGCTTTTTCGGACAGACCCACTGGCAAACCCTTCTTCATCCAACTTTCTTTTACTCCCTACCTCAACCCTAACCGGAGTTTATTCTCTCTCACACTCTAACTTTCCATTTACCAACCTCAAACTCAGTCTTGATAAGGTTTCTTTTGTAAGATAATTTTCGGGCTCAAGAGAAAAGGAGGGGCTAGAAGGGAATTTAACCTTGCATTGCTTGAATACATAGGACAGAAGATTACCATAACCCACTTTAGTGTTGTGGGTAATACAATGAGAGAGATGGGCTATGATTAGTGAGGGAAGGTTGATTTTGATATTTTCAGCAAGGCAATACATAATGGAAAAATCCATTAGGCTTTCCTGGGTTCTTTTGGGAGAGCGAGGTAAAATAAAACGCCAAACCAACTGAAACAGCAGCTTATGAAATGGAGACAACTCCTTTTGATCTAAAGATAAAGCATTAGAATGTCCGTTAAAGTAGGCAGGAATTTTGGCATTATTGACTCCATTAATATTTAACTTAGCCCTTCCCTTAATGTAATCCCTATAACCCTCATTCGGAATATCAAACCAGTCCCCAAGTTTCTTCTCAGTGATTGTAACAACTGACCCATTAACAACCGATACACACACACCCTCTGTTATTGCAAACTCAGAACAAAAATCCTTCATCTCCTTTTCATAAAGACCATCATCTATGCTAACAATTTTCAACCACTTCTGAAATTTTAAAATTTTCAACAACTCATTCCATTTAGACTTTTTGCACCATGCAATTTCTACACAAAATCCCACAAGAAATTGCGATGATTTTGTTTTCTTACCTCTTTTTGTAGGTACAGCAAGTTCTTGTTCTTGTTCGCTTTCAATTTCATGATCATCATCTTCCTTTTTCGGGGAGTGAGAAATTGGAGAAGAAGATGTCGTTTTTGACCCAGAAGAATCTGCGTCATTCACTAGTAGAATAAATGCTACTTGCTGCGGTTAAAAAGTGCCCTATTGCTGCGGATTTGGGCGCGCAGCAATTAAGGGCGCAGCAATAGGTATTAATTATATTGCTGCGGTTTTTAGGCCAAACCGCAGCAATATTATAATTTTTTATCTGGTCACCACGTAATATTGCTGCGGTTTCTGGCCCAAAACCGCAGCAATATTATAAATTAAAAATAATAAAAGTAATATGTATGATGGCAGAAACCGCAGCAATATGTATTAATATTGGCAAAAAAAAAAATTTTTTTTTTTTTGCATTTTGTCATCAAACTTGAAAATAAAAATGCTAAAAATAACAAAACACAACAAATTCAAATTTCTCCAGTTCACAGTAAAGATGAACACAAGGTATGAACACCAACTAAAGCAACACAATGGGATCAAAAAACATGTAGTTTCCCCCACGAAAACCAAGAAGGCAGCAACACCTCGAAGGGAACGTGTAAGAACCATTGTCCAGATATTCTAACTCAAACTAATATGAAGAGAGTCTCTTTAGGAGTTGGAAAGTAGTGGCCGTCGGGCTGGTTCAGGCGAGTTGAGCAGAGATGCAGGGAAACCAAGAAGGCAGCAGCACCTCGAAGGGATTTCGAAATAAAATAAAAAACTGAAAATCAAAAAACATAAATCTACAAACATATTAAACCAGAAACAAAAAAAGAACTACTCGATTTCGAAATCCTAAAACATAAATCCACAAACCAAAAAAAAAAACGAAAAACAACTCCATTCATATCAATCACCCCTGACCAAACAAAAAACCAGCCAAGATCCGGCAAAAAAAATTTTCATGAAAAAAAAATTCAGATCTAAAAAACGGAAAAGAAAACGAAAAAAGGGAAATAAAAAAAATTCGCTACAGTGTTCGTCGCCTAGATCTGCTGTATTCGACTAAAAAAATGAAAAAAAAAAACAGAAAAAATTGTAAGACCATCCAAACATCATACATGAGAATTATAAAAGAAGAAAAAAATAAAACTCTTCGTGGTCAGATGCTTCGAGCTTGCGATCTTTTACAGTTGATGAATTCGTTGTCGAGGGGTTCGTTGTCGATGGCGACACTCTTCGTGGTCAGAGACAAGAAGAGGGTAGAGAAGAGATGAGAGAGGAGATGAGAGAGGCGAGAGAGATTAGAGATGAAGAGAGGTTGAGAGTGAAGTGCGTGTGAGGCTGAGAGAGAGAGAGAAGAGAGGGTTGAGAGAGGGGTGCTGAGAGAGGGGCGCTGAGAGAGATGGAAAGTGAGGGATAAAACCCTAGGGTTGTATTTTATAATTTCACACGCGACAGAGTGTGAGAGAAGAGAACCCGTCTTTTTTTGGTTAGTGACAGCAAATATTGTTGCGGTTGCCACGTAGGACCGCAGCAATATATTAAAAAATATTTTTTTAATATATTGTTGCGGTCCTACGTGGTAACCGCAGCAATATTTGTTGTTCAGGGCCCCACATTATTTTTAAAAAGTGTCCGTTAGACAATATTGCTGCGGTTTTGGGCGGGAACCGCAGCAATATTATTAATTTCTATTTTTTCTTTTCTTTTTGCGTGTTATATTGCTGCGTATAGGTAAAACCGCAGCAATATCACCGCAGCAAATAACATTTATTCTATTAGTGATTCTTGGAGGATTCTTAAGCACTTTCTTCTTCAGGAGATGGTGGTTTCTCTTTCGGTAATTTTGCATGTGCATCAGAGGTTTGAGTTTTGGAAGACATGTTTTCAGAGATTTTGAGAGGTTGAACATGAGAATTAGGAGAGAGAGAGGGAGACTTGAGTTGATGTGTGAGAAAGGTGAAGGTTCAGTGATTTGATGTGTTAGGTTTATAAAGTAATCATTATGCCGTGTGAAAAGAAATGGAAGAGGTGGTTTAATGAAGCGGTTTTATGGGTTTTCGGAAGGCAATTAATGAAGTTACTCCTCTTAACTTAGATTAATTGAACGCTTAATTGGGCATAATTCAGATTGATGTGTTTAATTTTTGGAGGAAGGTGTGAAAAGAAAAAAGAACAAGGAAAATTTATAAAAAATTTACTCTTGCATATGATAAAATTTTCGTTCCATAATAATATACAAACTACAAGCATACCAAATATGTGTAAGGACACTAAGGGTAATATTCAGAGACATATGTGAGTCCTTATACTTGACCCTAGGTGTATGAAAATTAATTCATGAAGATTGTAGTACATATTAGTAAGAAACAATTTGGGGGAAACCATATCATGTGCACATTTAAACAATCTTTATCATTCCTAGTTCCAAGCGTATCTTTTCAAACCTGTCCCTAGATAGAGGTTTAGTCAATATTCAGCTATTTGATTTTCAGTGGACAAAATCAACTTTGACTATACCCTTTCTCTACATTGTCTTTTAGGAAATGATGTCTAATGTGATATGCTTGACTCTAGATGATGAACTGGATCCTTCAAATGCAAATAGCACTAGTATTGTCACAAATATAGGAACACACTTGAATTTTATGCCAAAGTCACGTACCTGTTGCTTGATCCACAATACCTGAGAACAACATGCAGCAGCACCACGTATTCAGCTTCTGCTGTGGAAAGAGCAACGGTTTTTGTTTCTTTGAGCTCCAAGAAACCAAGCTTGATCCTAGGAACTGGACAATACCAGATGTGCTTTTGCGATTCACCAAGTCTCCAGCATAGTCAGCATCGGAATAGCTTACAAGATCAAAGATGTCACTTCGAGGATAGAACAAGCAAAGATCATCACTTCCTTTCAAATATCTAAGAATCCTTTTACAGCTGTCAAATGGGATTCCTTAGGATTTGATTGGAATCTTGCACATAAACCAACACTAAAGGATATTAGGCCTACTTGCAGTTAGATAGAGTAAGGAACCAATCATACCTCTATAGAGTTTTTGATCTACGGACTTACCACTTTGATCCTCATCTAACCTTGTACCTGTTCCTATAGGAGTATGGTTTGTTTTTGCTTGATCCATTCCATATTTTTTCAATAACTCTTTGACGTATTTTTGTTGATGGATCATGTTCCTCCTTCAGTTTGCTTGATTTGCAAACCAAGAAAGAAGTTTAATTCTCCCATCATACTCATTTCAAATTCACTACGCATTAACTCAGCAAATTCTTTACAAAGAGATTCGTTAGTTGCACCAAAAATTATATCATCCACATAAATCTGAACCACTAGGATGTCTGTTCCTTTGGATCGAAGGAACAGGGTCCTATCAACTTTGCCTCTATAAAATCATTAGAAAGTAAGAATTTTGAAAGTCTTTCATACCATGATCTAGGAGCTTGCTTAAGCCCATAAAGAGCTTTATCTAGCTTATAGACATGTTGGAAGATCCGGGTTTTCAAAACCAGGAGGTTGTTCCACATAGACGTCTTCAATCAAATATCCATTTAAAAAGGCACATTTGACGTCCATCTGGTACAACCTAAAACCCATGAATGATGCAAAGGCAATCAAAATTCTTATTGCTCTATTCTAGCTACAGGGCAAAGGTTTCATCAAATCAATACCTTCTTGTTGATTGTACCCTTTGGCTACGAGTCTGGCTTTGTTTCTTATGCCATGCTCGTCTAGCTTGTTCCTGAAGACCCATTTTAGCCAATTACCTTTTGGTTTTAGGCTTGGTCTCAAGTGCCAGACCTTGTTCCTCTGGAACTCATTCAGTTCCTCTTGCATGGCGTTTATCCAGTCAGACTCCAGTAGGGCATCATTGTGATCTCGTGGTTCTGTCATAGACAAAAAGGCATGGAAAGCACAAAATTTTTCAGTTGGGATCTCGTTTGAGTTCCCTTTTCAATATCACTTACTATTAAATCCAATGGATGGGATTTTAATGTTTCCAGGTCTTGGTTCAATCTTCTTGTCTCTGCTCCTCCAGTTTGAGGAGCTTCATTCGTCTCGTCTTCTGGATGAATTTCTGGTGCCTGTTCCTCCTGTATAACAGGATCAGGAAACATATCTCTTCTTCAGAAATATGCTTTTTTCGTTACCTGCAGGTGTTAGTTCCTCATCAATGTTTACTGACTCCTCAATACGAGTCAGTCCTTTTCAAAGTCATTTTCATGACTTGGTTCCTGCAGAGAGTTAGTTTCATCGAAAATAACATGGATACTTTCCTCAACACACATTGTTCGTTTGTTGTAAACTCTATATGCCTTACTACTTAAAGCATATCCAATAAAAACAGCCTCATCGTTTCTAGCATCTAACTTTCCTAAATTGTCTTTACCAGTTATATGTACAAAGCATTTACAACCAAAATTCTAAAGTATGAGATATTGGGTTTTCTTCCTTTAAGTAGCTCATAAGGGGTCTTTAAGATGATAGGTCTTAGCATGACTCTATTGAATATAGCATGCCGTATTCACTGCTTCAGCCCGAAATTCTTCGGAAGATTGCTTGCTATTATCATGTTCTTGCCATGTCCTCCAAAGTGCGATTCTTCCGTTCTACCACGCCATTTTGTTGTGGGTTCTAGGAGCTGAGAAGTTGTGATCAGACCTTCATGCTGCAAAACTCATCAAATTTTGAGTTTTAAACTCCTACCATGATCAGAACGCAAGTGCTTAATCTTAAAACCACTTATTCTTTGAGTTCTTTTAGCAAAGTTAACAAATTCTCAAATGTTTCATCTTTGCTATGAAGAAAAATAACCCAAGTGTATCTTGAAAAATCATCAACTATTACAAGTACATATCTCTTACCAGATCGACTTTGGATTCGAACAGGGCCACAAAGTCCATATGAATCAATTCAAGGGACTTTGTGAGCTTACCATTTTCTTTGATTGAACGAGGATCTAACTTGTTTACCTTTTGCACATGGTCCACAAACTTCATGGTTTGAGACTTTGATAGTTGGTAATCCAATCACCAAGTCCTTACCACTTAGCTTCTGGAGTAATGTCATCTTGCATGACCACATCTTTTATGCCAAAGAAGTGGTTCATTATCAGGCACTTAAACATGTTAGATTGTTCCTAGGAACAAGGTTGAGATCAACAACATAGGTGTTCCCTTTCCTTGTTCCTTCTAGAATTTTGGTACCTGTTCCTGTATTCTTACTTACAATGTTCATCAGTAAAATTTACACTGTTCCCTTTGTCGCAAAATTGAGAAATACTAAGCAGATTATGTTTTAAACCCTCGACCAAAAATACATTGTCTATGGAATGTGACTTAGACTTTCCTACCTTCCCATTGCAACTATGTTACCGGTAAGATTGTCTCCAAAGGTCACAGTTCCTCCATCATAGGCTGAAAGCGAGAGAAATTTCTCTTTATCTCATGTCATGTGTTTAGAACAACCGCTGTCGAGGTACCACAGGTTGCTCCCCCTCACTTTAGCCTGCATCAAAGCAATCAGTCAGTGGTAGGAACCCAGTTTGACTTGGGTTCCTCTGTTGGGCTATATTTCTCTTACTTTCCAACTTGTTATTAAGTGGGTATTCATTTCAATATGTTTTCTCTGGAGGAACAGTCAGACACTAAGTGTCCACTGTTCCCACAGTAAGAGCATATTCGGCTGCTTGGAAGATCAACATATTTTTTCATTTTGTTTTTCTTCTTGTGATTGAAACCTAGCCCACTTCTTCCTTCATTTTTATATTTTTGTATCCAACTTACTGGATCAGGAAGAGTTGTTCTTGAAGTTCCGTTTTCTCTTTAAGTACAGATATTTACTCAAAACTTTTTCATGTTCGAATTTTAATCTTTTCGAACTCGGATCTGTATTTATAGAGAGAACTGGTTCCTTCAGGAACAAATGTTTCAATTCAGCCATTTCCATATTCAAGAAGTAGTTTTCATTTTTAGCATTTTCAAAAGCTTCTCGAATACGTCGGTTTTCATCAAAACTTCAAAGAATCTTTCTCAATGTTTGCATTCACTGTTTTAAACCAATTTGAATGTCCTTTGGTGACTTCAAGGCTTTTTCTAAATTTTCTTCTCTAACACAAATGCCTTGTAGTCATCTAAGTTTCCAAAAGTAGTTTTATTAATTGATTCTTTGAAAGTTCTTTTAACTCTTCTTCTATAACATTTATGCGTACCTTGTTGTTTGGCAAGTCTTCTTCTTCGTCTGTTTTTCCATGAGACATAAGTGTGTTCTCCTCTTCTGGTTGTTCCTGCTCCTCGTCTGATCGGTTCTCCCGGCAGCTACCATGGCCCTTCTCATATCAACTTTTGAGAAAGGTTTTTGTTGTTCCTTTCCCTTCTCCTTGTATTTCCTTTGCTTTTCATTTTCCCAGAGAGGGCATTCTTTATGAAGTGATCCGGACTTCCACACTTGTGACAGCTTAACTTTCCAGGCTTTTTCAAGTTCTTCCCTTTGTAGTTCTTGTTGAAGAACTTTTTGAATCTTTTCACGATCAGGGCTGCTTCTTCATCATCCGTATCTGAATCCTCCAGATCATCTGACTTGAGAGCCAAGGCCTTAGGTCTTTTGAGTCAACTTCATGAGTTCCTAGATGGATTATTTCATGAGTTAACAAGGAACCGGAAAGTTGCTCGATATTGAATGTGGTGAAATCTTTAGTTTCGAGCAAGGCTGTTACCTTTGCCATCCATTTTTCATCCTGAGGAAGACTTCGTAGAACTTTACGTACTTGTTCCTCAGGGGTGATGATCTTTCCTAGAGACTTAAGCTTATTTATGATGTTGGAGAATCTTGTGAGCATCTCTTGAACAGACTCCTTAGGTTCATTTGAAATAGCTCATATTTGTGCATGAGCATGTCAATCTTTCATCGCTTGACTTCGTTGTTCCTTCATGAGTAACTTGAAGAAGTTCCCACATTTGCTTGGCTGATTGCATCCCATGATTCGATTGTGTTCATGGGGACCAAGACCACAGTGAAGAATTTTTTGCCAAGTTATACATCTTCATTTTGTCGAAGTCATCTTTATCATACTTGGAGAGAGGTTTGGGGTATCTTCACCTTTTTTATTTTTCTCTGTGACTTCGATGTCACCAATATCTATTACTCTCCAAACTTGATAGTTTTCGGCCTTGATGAAATTTCCATACGATTCTTCCAGTATGGGTAATAC